>NC_086454.1:360440377-360740377 GCF_028390025.1 Pseudophryne corroboree | reverse complement strand
AAAAACCACGGTTAGGTGGTATATATTATAATAATAATACAATTATGGATGGACGGACTGCCTGCCGACTGCCGACACAGAGGTAGCCACAGCCGTGAACTACCGCACTGTACACTGGTTGATAAAGAGATAGTAGTATACTCGTAACAACTAGTATGACACTATGACGACGGTATAAAGAATGGAAAAAAAAACACGGTTAGGTGGTATATATTATAATAATAATACAATTATGGATGGACGGACTGCCTGCCGACTGCCGACACAGAGGTAGCCACAGCCGTGAACTACCGCACTGTACACTGGTTGATAAAGAGATAGTAGTATACTCGTAACAACTAGTATGACACTATGACGGTATAAAGAAAGAAAAAAAAATACCACGGTTAGGTGGTATATATTGTAATACAATTATGGATGGACGGACTGCCTGCCGAGTTCCGACTGCCGACACAGAGGTAGCCACAGCCGTGAACTACCGCACTGTACTGTGTCTGCTGCTAATATAGACTGGTTGATAAAGAGATAGTATACAATACATACAACAATGAATATACTACTATACTGGTGGTCAGGCACTGGTCACCACTAGTCACACTGGCAGTGGCACTCCTGCAGCAAAAGTGTGCACTGTTTAATTTTAAATTAATATTATGTACTCCTGGGGGCTCCTGCTATAACAACCTGCAGTGCTCCCCAGTCTCCCCCACAATTATTATAAGCTTTGCCTTTTATACATTGATGTGCAGCACACTGGGCTGAGCTGAGTGCACACAGACTGAGTCACACTGTGTGACTGGCTGCTGCTGTGTATCGTTTTTTTTCAGGCAGAGAACGGATATAGCAGAGAACGGATATATATTAAAATAAATAAAAGTTAACTAACAACAACTGCACTGGTCACTGTGGTAAACTCTGTCTGACTCTGCACAATCTCTCTCTCTCTTCTAATCTAATTTCTAATGGAGAGGACGCCAGCCACGTCCTCTCCCTATCAATCTCAATGCACGTGTGAAAATGGCGGCGACGCGCGGCTCCTTATATAGAATCCGAGTCTCGCGAGAATCCGACAGCGTCATGATGACGTTCGGGCGCGCTCGGGTTAACCGAGCAAGGCGGGAGGATCCGAGTCTGCTCGGACCCGTGAAAAAAACATGAAGTTCGTGCGGGTTCGGTTTCAGAGAAACCGAACCCGCTCATCTCTAATTTTGATCCCATAGTATTATTAACCTCAATAACCATAATTTCCACTCATTTTCAGTCTATTCTGAACACCTCACAATATTATTTTTAGTCCTAAAATTTGCACCGAGGTCGCTGGATGGCTAAGCTAAGCGACACAAGTGGCCGACACAAACACCTGGCCCATCTAGGAGTGGCACTGCAGTGTCAGGCAGGATGGCCCTTCAAAAAAATTGTCCCCAAACAGCACATAATGCAAAGAAAAAAAGAGGCGCACCAAGGTCGCTGTGTGACTAAGCTAAGCGACACAAGTGGCCGACACAAACACCTGGCCCATCTAGGAGTGGCACTGCAGTGTCAGGCAGGATGGCCCTTCAAAAAAATTGTCCCCAAACAGCACATGATGCAAAGAAAAAAAGAGGCGCACCACAGGTATAGAATGTAGATGGATAGTATACTTAATGACGACACAGAGGTAGGTACAGCAGTGGCCTTCCGTACTGTACTGCTATATATAGTATACTGGTGGTCACTGTGTCGGCAAACTGCAAAACTAAAATGCACCACAGGTATAGAATGTAGATGGATGGTATACTTAATGACGACACAGAGGTAGGCACAGCAGTGGCCTTCCGTATCGTACTGCTATATATAGTATACTGGTGGACACTGTGTCGGCAAACTGCAAAACTAAAATGCACCACAGGTATAGAATGTAGATGGATAGTATACTTAATGACGACACAGAGGTAGGCACAGCAGTGGCCTTCCGTATCGTACTGCTATATATAGTATACTGGTGGACACTGTGTCGGCAAACTACAAAACTAAAATGCACCACAGGTATAGAATGTAGATGGATAGTATACCTAATGACGACACAGAGGTAGGCACAGCAGTGGCCTTCCGTATCGTACTGCTATATATAGTATACTGGTGGACACTGTCGGCAAACTGCAAAACTAAAATGCACCACAGGTATAGAATGTAGATGGATAGTATACTTAATGACGACACAGAGGTAGGCACAGCAGTGGCCTTCCGTATCGTACTGCTATATATAGTATACTGGTGGACACTGTGTCGGCAAACTGCAAAACTAAAATGCACCACAGGTATAGATTGTAGATGGATAGTATACTTAATGACGACACAGAGGTAGGCACAGCAGTGGCCTTCCGTATCGTACTGCTATATATAGTATACTGGTGGACACTGTCGGCAAACTGCAAAACTAAAATGCACCACAGGTATAGAATGTAGATGGATAGTATACTTAATGGATAACGAGTGACGACACAGAGGTAGGTACAGCAGTGGCCTACCGTACTGCTATATATAGTATACTGGTGGACACTGTCAGCAAACTGCTAAACTAGTCTAAAATGCACCACAGGTATAGAATGTAGATGGATAGTATACTTAATGGATGACGAGTGATGACACAGAGGTAGGTACAGCAGTGGCCTACCGTACTGCTATATATAGTATACTGGTGGACACTGTCAGCAAACTGCTAAACTAGTCTAAAATGCACCACAGGTATAGAATGTAGATGGATAGTATACTTAATGGATGACGAGTGACGACACAGAGGTAGGTACAGCAGTGGCCTACCGTACTGCTATATATAGTATACTGGTGGACACTGTCAGCAAACTGCTAAACTAGTCTAAAATGCACCACAGGTATACAATGTAGATGGATAGTATACTTAATGGATGGCGAGTGACGACACAGAGGTAGGTACAGCAGTGGCCTACCGTACTGCTATATATAGTATACTGGTGGACACTGTCAGCAAACTGCTAAACTAGTCTAAAATGCACCACAGGTATACAATGTAGATGGATAGTATACTTAATGGATGACGAGTGACGACACAGAGGTAGGTACAGCAGTGGCCTACCGTACTGCTATATATAGTATACTGGTGGACACTGTCAGCAAACTGCTAAACTAGTCTAAAATGCACCACAGGTATACAATGTAGATGGATAGTATACTTAATGGATGACGAGTGACGATACAGAGGTAGGTACAGAAGTGGCCTACCGTACTGCTATATATAGTATACTGGTGGACACTGTCAGCAAACTGCTAAACTAGTCTAAAATGCACCACAGGTATACAATGTAGATGGATAGTATACTTAATGGATGACGAGTGACGACACAGAGGTAGGTACAGCAGTGGCCTACCGTACTGCTATATATAGTATACTGGTGGACACTGTCAGCAAACTGCTAAACTAGTCTAAAATGCACCACAGGTATACAATGTAGATGGATAGTATACTTAATGGATGACGAGTGACGACACAGAGGTAGGTACAGCAGTGGCCTACCGTACTGCTATATATAGTATACTGGTGGACACTGTCAGCAAACTGCTAAACTAGTCTAAAATGCACCACAGGTATACAATGTAGATGGATAGTATACTTAATGGATGACGAGTGACGACACAGAGGTAGGTACAGCAGTGGCCTACCGTACTGCTATATATAGTATACTGGTGGACACTGTCAGCAAACTGCAAAACTAAAATGCACCACAGGTATAGAATGTAGATGGATAGTATACTTAATGGATGACGACACAGAGGTAGGTACAGCAGTGCACTATGCACTGTACTCCTCCTATATAATATTAATTATACTGGTGGTCCCCAGTCCCCACAATAAAGCAGCACACTGTGAGCACAGATATGGAGTGTTTTTCAGGCAGACAACGTATACTGGTGGTCACTGTCAGCAAAACTCTGCACTGTACTCCTGCTATATAATACAGCTGCTCCCCAGTCCCCACAATTAAGCAGTGTGAGCACTCAGCACAGATATATCATGCAGCACACTGAGCACAGATATGGTATGGAGCGTTTTTTTCAGGCAGAGAACGGTTAAAAAAACTGGTGGTCACTTATCAGCAAAACTCTGCACTGTACTCCTAACAGCTGCTCCCCAATCCTCCCCACAATTAAGCAATAAAAAACAACCAATCAAGTCAACTGTGTTCTACAATAAACGGAGAGGACGCCAGCCACGTCCTCTCCCTATCATCTCCAATGCACGAGTGAAAATGGCGGCGACGAGCGGCTGCTTATATAGAATCCGAATCTCGCGAGAATCCGACAGCGGGATGATGACGTTCAGGCACGTGTCAAAGTCAGAAAAATATCTCTGTGCACACTACCATATTTGCACCTCACACAGGTCCGTGCTGCGCATGCGTACGCTCTCCCGTACGTGCGCATACTCACAGTCGCGGGCACCCGCAGGCGCACGGTATGCGTATTTACGGTAGAGTTTATGTGATCGTAGCGTGCGACTCAATCGTTACATATTTTCACTATATAATGTATTTTATAGATCATGGTCCCTTTGATAGATTCTGAAAGTTTGGTTAATATAGAATGTTCGTGAATAGAGAAATCCCTCTTTGTTTGATACGAAGGGTCAGACAGGAGTAATACAGTGGTGTTTAGTACCCATCGGAAGAGTATTTAATTAGCAATATTCCGGTGTTGGTTTGAAGCGGATTAATCGCTCGTGCGAATAGTTATGGACATAAGAAGTTTATGAACATTTACTGTATTTGCACTTACTTATCCATGCGGCGGGAAACCCAGTTTCCCTCCCACCTGAACTGTTGGAAATAGTCACGGCCCACCTGTATGAATCAACCTATGACCTTTTGTTATAATGCGAGGAGGAATTCCTGTGTCCAATGAACAATGAGATTGTAGGGACCATTGAATTGTATTGTGTGTGGGGCATAAATAGACAAGCCGATCACATCCAGCTCTCACTCTTCAACGGTTATCATTGCTGAAAATCGGGAGCTGGATGTCCAGAGGCGCATGCGATCGTTTTCTTTGTGCGTAAGTGTTTCTCCGCAACCATATTGATCTTCTTGTTATTGTGGGCCAATCTCTCTTTCTCTCTCTCTTCTCCTCTTTCTCTCTTATTTTCCCTTAAATAGTAATTGTATTGTATTTCCTGTGTAGTTATCTGGTTAGGTAGTCTATGTTATATTGTAGTGTATGATTTGTATTTGTATTAATTCTTTTGCAAGTATATCATTCATAATATATATATATTAGGCGTTGGACCCTAAGCCCAGGTATCTGTGTATTTCTTATAGTGTTTAGTATTCTCAGAGCGTCGGTGACGCTCAAACAGCTTTTAAGTTAATAAGGTTACACTGTGTTGCATCTACACCCTATCTCTACACAAAGGTTTTACAGCATAGTACATTGTTTATGGTTTAGATATAAAGGTTTAACATTGTGAGCGTCTGCGCCGCTCGTGATCTCCTCGTGGTCTCGAGCGTCCGCTACGCTGATAGCGTAGCATTACGGTAGTCGCTCACCTATAAGTGTGCCCGATACCAACAGCGTATTCTCGTGAGCGTCTGTATCGCTCGAGCAGCCCGCTCCCGATACAGCGTCCGTTACGCTATAGTGAACCATTACGTTAGTCGGCAGCCAATAGCGTGCCTGCCTGTGATCTCTTGGCCGTGAGCGAACGTGACGCTTGAGCGTCTCGACCACGGCTAAGCGATTGTTACGCAGCGAGCGTACCCTTACGGTACTTCATACGTAAATAGCGTACAGTGTTCTTAGACCTCATAAAGGGTTTTATATAAGATAAATATTTAGCTTTATCAATTGGCGGCTCGCCCGTCCTTCACATATCTGCACTAGGTAATTTCAGCAGACATTATCCAGCAGCAAAGGGCGGGAGATCATATTCCTCGTAGTGCTGTTTGGATAAGCGTCTGCTTCGCTTAGTAAAGGGTGCTGAAGGAATCCGGGACCGGAGGTAAGAACAAAACGATAGTGTCCTTTTAAAACTGTTTATTTCTGTCTTGCGTACACACGCACGCATATCTGCATTTCTTTTCATTCGTGTATTTTCATATATCACTCTCCTGTTTGCCATTGTATAATTGATAAACGTACTAAGAGAGAGTTGTCGCTATTCCATAGTTAAAGTGTAAAAATAATGCGTTAAGGGATAAAGTGTAAAAGCACACACAGCTCTACCTAAAGGTAAAAGGAGAGATTGGTGTGTTGCGCGGTAAACGATCGAGGATCATCTACATTGATAAAACGTGTTAGTTGTGTTACGGTGGACATTGGTTTTGTGTACATGTGTCTCTAACAAAGGACTGAGACTCGCGTACGCAAAGGCCGACGCACGCAGCGTAAATTACGCAACGGAGCGTCTGGGTACGCCCACGTAACTCAAGTCACACGATAGTGTTGATTTTTAAGTAACGCAACAGGCGATAAGTAACGTAGCGCAACAGGCGATAAGTAACGCAACAAGCGATAAATAGCGCATCAGGCGATAAATAGCGCAAATCTATTTTAAATCCGAAATTTAAATTAACAGATCCTTCTCCAAATTTACAACACATCTGGTCTAAAGAAAAATTTCTGCGCAGAAATAGAAATAGAAACAAAAGTGTGTATGTGATGAGTGAGTGTTTTTTAAGTTTTACAATTTTGGGGATTGAACCAAAGAAATCATCGAGTTCTCGTGAAGGTACATACGTGTAAGTGACATGCACAGTGGCTAGGGAGGCATCCTTGGTTAAACAAAAAAAATTGAGCATTAGAGTATAGCAGACCAGGAGGTCATACTGTAACAGACCAGGAGGTCATAGCAGACCAGCAGGTTCAGGTACAGCAGACAAGGAAGTCCGCTATACAGTCCACAGGCACAACACCAAAAAAAGGGTTGGTGCAACACCCATATAGGCCATACAAGCTCTTGCTGAAGGAATTCGCAGCCGCAATTTTCGATTCCACTGGTCGCTCCGTACATAAGATTAGTTGCTTATGTGCTGAACGATTGTACCGCACGTAATTGTGTGCATTAGTAAACCTGACCGGTACTATTTGTGTACGAAGGTCATAAACGCTATTTGTACATTCTGACGTGATTTGTGTAATTTTTTATTTTTACAAAGGGAAGTTCGCTGGTCACTCAGGAATTGTCCAACAACCCCACCTTTACTGGAAAGAGTAAGTGTTCTGCGGATATCCCTCGCATGTTCCAGTAAACAAAGGTTAAATAGGTGCCCTGGGTCGAGTACGCCAGCACCATATCGGTGTGATCAGGTCGTATTGGTCGGCGTGGGCAGAGTGAGTAAGGTGCTCGGTAAACCTTACCGTCAACCTATCGTGAATATTTTGGTTTTTTAAGGGTTATCAACACCTGCAAATTATGGGGGCCAGTTGTTCAAGAAGGGGGCGATCAACCTCGGTTCGGGTTGATTCTGTAAACCGACCAGTCGGGTCGGCAAGGTACGTAATGTGTGAAAAATACGGAAGGCACACAGAAATTTTATGTGATGAATGGGAAAGAATGACAATGCATGACGGGGAGAAATTCCCAAGAATAGGTAGCTTCAGCCCAGAAGTGTTAATGAATTTAAGGAGAAGGATAGGTCTTATTAAACCAGCAAAGAGACGGATCAAACATTATGATTGTTTAAAATAATGGCAACAGGAAAGTGAAATGCAAAGAGAGTTAACTGACATATCTGACTCTCATCTTGGGAGGAGAGACATGGCAATGGAGAGAATTATGGTTGCGGAGAAAGGCACAATGTTGAACAATAAAAACGCACTTAGCAACTGTAGTATAGATGATAAGAATAAGTGTAATAAACATAACAATGATAATTGTAATGCTGTTAAATGTACAACTGTTAACCCGTGCAAGTTGCACCCCATGTCAAACTTCCCTCAGGAATACGAGCAAGAAAGTGAACCCAACACGATGTCGGCACCTCTTCCAGCAGCCATCACACAAGACATCCAGGTGGACGCGACCAAATCGGTAAAGGCAATAATTAAACCCCCTAACGGAGGGTCAGGTGAGGTCGTGTCCACAGGTACGTACAATGTTTTATATCACGCACAAACAAATGTACCCCATATTGTAAGACCAAAACAAGGTGATGTAATTGAGTTTAGTCCTGTCAGGGTGATCACAGTCCCCAATGGGAAGACTGACGATCAGGGAATCCTTCCCGTCCAGGACAGTGCAATGCGCTGTCCCTGGTCCCGGATGGAATTGAGATCAATTATGTCTGAATTTCCTGATCCCAGGAAAAATCTAGTAGCGTGTCAAAGGTTTGTTAAAGAACTAGGAAACTCCACAGAACCCACCAACAAAGAGTGGCGGACAGTGCTGAGGGCATGTTTGCCCTCCAGTGTTGACCCTGCGAAATTTATTGCTGATTGTAAATTAGACACGGAGGTACTTTTGTACAGAGGAACACAATCAGGAATGTATTAAGCAGATCAACCGACAGTTAGAAATATATTTCCCAGCCATTGTCGAGTGGAACAAAATCTTCTCCATAAGACAAAACGAAGGGGAAAGTATTTCCAATTATTTCAATTGAGCACTGCAAGTAATGGCTAGGAACACTGGGATCACAGACATCAAAACAAGTGCACCGCACAGAGAAGTAGCAGTATCTGTGCTAATGGATGGTTTAAGGGAAGTGTTGAGAGCAAAGATACAGATCACCAATCCATACTGGAGAGATAAATCAGTAACTGCATTAAGGGACTCTGCTGTTGGGCATGAGCAAAGCATCATCAAGCACAGGGAAACAAAGAAGCCTCAGATCCCTGTGGTTAAGCCAAAGGTGACAAGGTGTTATAATTGCCAGAAGGAAGGTCATTTTGCAAGAGATTGTAGATCAGGAAGTAGACAAAAGTCACATCAGCCCCCTAGACAACGACATAATCATGGTATCCAAGGAATCAGGGAAGCACAGGGAAAACGGTTGATGGCGATGAGCATCCGAGCGTTTGAGGAGGCATCAAATCAACCAAGACCTCAGGTCATTGACACTTGGAGGAAACCCAGGGTTTGTTATCATTGTAGAAGAGAAGGGCATTATGCCAGCAACTGTAATAACCCACATAAAGTCAGACCCCCTAGACCAAGAAATGAGCAAAATTAAAACACACACAATTATAAACGGGGATCATATAGGAAGAATTTTGAGCCACACCCATAATGTGCAATCAGGAAAGGTGATCATTAGGACTGATGGTAAGCCTGAGGTTATAGTTAATAAATTGGGAGGTCATTCCCTGAAGACACAGGAATGACCGGGTGAAACGTTGCAAATGTATCTGTGAAATGTTTCTTTTTCTCTCTCCCCATCTCTGACGATTATTGGTAGGATTCAAACATTGCATATATACTTGGTCTTTGCAGAAGTCTACCAAACCCCAGCATGACCTATCCGCATCAATGTATTCTGGCCAGATACAGACAGTGGAATATGGAAGTGCTGGGGGGAGGGACTGCGCAAGGAAACCATTAGACATGTAGATATGACAGCCTGATGATCTGACAATGTTTTAAAATGTTTTAAAATGTTTGAAAACTGTTTGTTTGAAAAATGTTTTTTTTCCTGTTGTTGTTTATTGATGTGTTATGTTATATATATACATATATGAATTGTTCTTTCTCTCTTTTGTTTTTTTTTTTTGCTGTTGTTGTTTTCTCTCTCTTCTCACTCATGCTTTCATGTTTTAAAGATGGTATGTCACACCTCAGTTAGGCAAATGGTAATGCAAGATTTTTTACTCCTTACAGAAAGATCGCTGGTTTGGAGGGAATATTGCATCGCCGGAATGTTCGTTTGGAAGACTGAGAGACAGCACCTTTTTGAGATGACAGCAGAACAAGAAGAACAACAAGACGAGAGAACTAATTATCGTAACAAGTTTCTCTCCCCCTCAAACTGATTTTCTGTACCCCCATTACAAATTTCTTCTTTTCTCCTCCTGTAAGATGGACTTGCCCCAAGAGACTGTGATATGGATTTTCCTGTTGACCATGATGTTGACCAGAGCAGTCTGTTCCGGCGAGAGTACCAGAGAGGTCGAGAAAGGATCCAGAAAGGTTCCGATGACTGAGACGGAGGTGTAAATTTCCAATAGCAACACAACCACCAAGCAAAAGGCGAGTACCGGAAACGATCTAGCAGCCATGTTATTTGTAAACATTTGTTAGCTGAAAAGAAAACTGTATCTGTCGGCTCTGTAACAATGTCATTGAGGATGGGTGCATAAAGAAATGCCAATCCAGTTTTAATATCCATATGGACCGGCATCCATTGAGTGACTATCACTCCTTAGTGGGTAGTGTGTTAAATAAAACAGATTGTTGGGTATGCTCTCAAGTACCTCAAGGTCATAGCAAATCAGGGCTAGTACCATTTCCTTTAACGTTAGGGGAGGTACTTGAGTTAAGTGGTGGGAGACCGGTGGACAGGAGGTTTAATATCTCCAGCCCTCCTAGTTTGAAGCTCCACCAATACCATGTGGATAGGTCCCTATTATGTTTTAACATCTCCAATCCCCGAAAGCCGGGAAATTGGGAAGTGTCATGGAGTAATCAAACCATGACCTTTTCGCATAGAGCAGATAGAATGCCTACAGATACAGAGCTTATACGCCACATAGCCAGTAGAGGAAAATCTTTCCGGTATAGGTATACCTTAGGAAATAGGATTACGAGAGTTGGAGAGGTATCACCAGGATACTGTGCACATATCGTACAACCTGATACGTGTACTAAGCAGATGGAAGAATTAGGGTTAGGAGATTTCACATGGAAGGTGTGTAATATGGTTATGTCCTACTCCGTCCCATATGTTCTCCCCGATGATGCATATTGTTATGAACCACAGGTAGTGGTTCATTCCTATTTTATGTTTATAAAGTTGTCTTGCATGCCAGGATTTCCTGTTGCTCTGTTTTAGAATACTCTTGTCTGCTGCCGCTGGTGAGTCTGTTGCAGCTTGTTCCCTTGTGTTCAGCCTCACCTGGCTGCTAATTGCATCTGGTCAGTTTGGAATCTTGCAACAAGGCAGCTGCATGGGATTATTAATTAGGCCTCTCTGTTATATGCTGGCTGTTTGCAATTCACAGATGCTGGTGATATTCCTTGGTTTGCAGTCTGCTTGAGTTCTGAGCTTGGTTCCTGCTAGTTCCTGAGCTTCCTGTGTCGATTCCTGTGTCAGTCCCTGTGTCGATTCCTATGTCTGATCCCGTGTCCTGCCGTGAGGCGTTCCTGTCCTGAGGTCTAGTACCGTTGCCTGTGCAAGTTTCTGGCTTCTTGGTGTCCACCGGTCTGTCGTTTGGGATTCTGCCTGTCCTCCAGTTCTGAGAGTCTGTGTCAGCAGCATTGGGGGTTCCTATCCGTTTGCCAGTATTCGTACCGGTTCCGTGAGTAGCGGCACGGCCGCGTCCGTCGGCCTAGGCCGCTGTATTCCCTTATTATTTCTGTCACTGGTGTTTTGCAGAGGGTTCTGCTTATGCTGTCACCGCCGGTACACAAAAGTATTGTGTCGGCGTGTGGTCAGCATTTCCTTTGTTGTTCTTTTCCTTTGGCGGCAAGCCGCACATACTTTGGTTTTAGGTTTGTTAGTAGCCCCTGGCCTTGTTGTTTAGTCAGAGGGCCCCTTGTTATCTCCCTGTCTCGGTTCACTCTTTGTCTCTCATTAAGACCTGAGGGGGCATCGAAGTTGGGCAGACGTAATCCGCCCTTCAAACGCGGCTGCCATGGGCTCAAGCAACCATAGTCTCGCAAGAGTGTACTGACAGCACGGGTGAGACAACGGAGATAGGGCGCCAGGGGCTATTCCCTTTCCATTCCCCTTTCCCAGCATTACGTCCTGGTGCTCTGGACTCGCTTCATAACATCTCCCTTGTTCTGAGCACCAGGAACCTAACATTATCACCAGCCATACCACAAAAAAGAAATAAAACTTTTTTTCTTTTTTGGCCCAGTCCAGTGTCTAGTCTAGAATCCAGTCCTGTCTAGAATTCAATGTTTAGAATCCAGTCCAGTGTTTTAGAATCCAGTCCAGTGTTTTAGAATCCAGTCCAGTGTTTTAGAATCCAGTCCGGTGTTTTAGAATCCAGTCCGGTGTTTTAGAATCCAGTCCGGTGTTTTAGAATCCAGTCCGGTGTTTAGAATCCAGTCCGGTGTTTAAAAAAAAAAAAAAAAAAGTCTTGTTTTGTTTAGCAAAATTTAGTCTTGTCTTGCTTTGCCTTGTCTTGTCTAGTTTTAAATCCTCCTATGTCTACTATGCAAGCCCTGCAGGCATCTCTCGCAGCCCTGAACTCTGTATTCAGTGCTTTGAGACCAGAGCGACTAGAAGTTTTGCAGCAATCCCTAAAGCAACTGCAAAACCTTCTGACTAAAATCTTGCTCATTTTGCCAGAAGTCGTTGAGAGTACATCTATCTTTAAAGAGACTCTTGTTCACAGTATGGTGACAAGAGAATCCTCTGGTTTAATTGAAGAGAAAAGGTTTAAAAGTTTTCTGCGGCCCAGGCTCTCAGAAGAGGAGCGTCTGCGTCGCAGAAACTTAAACTTATGCCTATATTGTGGGGGTTTAGGCCATTATCTGCAGACCTGTGAGTTGCGCAAGCCAAAGTGTGGTGACGAGTCTTGCCCTCTGGCCAAGTTGAGTCATGATACAAGACCTACTCCTGTCTCTACTGTGGCAGAGGTACTTGTCACACAACCCACACAAAAAAGCTCTCTGTCCTATAATTGGGGTCCTTGGGCAAGGGAGCCCCATTATAGATTCAGGAATCAAAAGAGAATGTTTCTCTCCTCTCTAGGGGTTCCTGTGGAAGCGGAGTTGCAAGTCCCTGGAGTGGTGCCTGATGCCCAGGTTCCTGGAGTGGTGCCTGATGCCCAGGTTCCTGGAGTGGTGCCCGATGCCCAGGTTCCTGGAGTGGTGCCCGATGCCCAGGTTCCTGGAGTGGTGCCCGATGCCCAGGTTCCTGGAGTGGTGCCCGATGCCCAGGGTCCTGGAGTGGTGCCCGATGCCCAGGGTCCTGGAGCGGTACCCGATGCCCAGAGTGCTGGAGCGGTACCCGATGCCCAGAGTGCTGGAGCGGTACCCGATGCCCAGAGTGCTGGAGCGGTACCCGATGCCCAGAGTGCTGGAGCGGTACCCGATGCCCAGAGTGCTGGAGCGGTACCCGATGCCCAGAGTGCTGGAGCGGTACCCGATGCCCTAGCTTATAGAGGGACATCAAATATTATTGTTCAGGTGTCCATACCGGAAGGGGTCTCAGAAGCTGTTACCCCAGGTAGGGACTTGAAAAGCGCAACCCTAGAAAGGGTCTCTAAAACCATAGTTCTTGAGGGGAACTCGAGAAGCAAAACTCCAGAAGGGATCTTTGAAGTAATATCCCCAAGTGGGGTCTCGAGAGACGCAGCCCCAAAGAAGGGTCTAGAAGTCGCTTCCCCAGGAAAGAACTTAAGAAGCATAGCATTAGTGGAGGATCTGAACGTTATTGCTTCAGCAAAAGTCCCGGAAGTCATAGTCCCGGGAGAACTTTCGATAATTATTGACTCAGAGAGGGAGGCCGATGGCCCGATCCCAGTCAGGGAGGCCAACGGTCCGGTCCCAGTAAAAGAATCCGAGGTGCTGGCCCCAGCGGGGTTCTCGGAGGCCACTGCCCCAGCGGGGTTCTCGGAGGCCACTGCCCCAGCGGGGTTCTCGGAGGCCACTGCCCCAGCGGGGTTCTCGGAGGCCACTGCCCCAGCGGGGTTCTCGGAGGCCACTGCCCGAGCGGGGTTCCCGGAGGCCACTGCCCCAGCGGGGTTCCCGGAGGCCACTGCCCCAGCGGGGTTCCCGGAGGCCACTGCCCCGGGTGGGATTCAGAAAGTCACTGCCCCGGGTGGGGTTCAGAAAGTCACTGCCCCGGGTGGGGTTCAGAAAGTCACTGCCCCGGGTGGGGTTCAGAAAGTCACTGCCCCGGGTGGGGTTCAGAAAGTCCCTGCCCCGGGTGGGGTTCAGAAAGTCTCAGCCCCGGGTGGGGTTCAGAGAGTCTCAGCCTCGAGTAAGGTCAATAGTGACCAGGTCCTAGCAAAGCACTCCAGTCAGTCAGATGAGAAGGAAACAGATCCTGACTCTGATATCTCAACATCCATAATCTTTGATGGGGACTTAGCCCAATTTTTGGCACTTTACAAACACTATTACATTATTATGTTGTCTAGACCATTTCTGGGCATCACTTCAGAGAACATTGTGCTTTATCTGATTTATTCTTTTAGAGGAGAGCCTTTTGAGTGGGCGACCAGCCTAATAAAAGCTGAAGATCCCATTCTTCAGGATCCCCCAGCATTCAGTGATGCAATTATTAAAAGATATGGTTCCAAAGAAATTGGTTCAGGTTCCTCTAAGTCACCCGTCTTGTCTGCTGAGAGTCCACCAAATACTGTAAACTCGGCACAAGAGTCCCAGCCCGTTGTTTTGACTGCAGGATGTGCTTTTTTGACTTCTTCTTCTAATAATAGTACTTTACCAGAAAGTTCAGCTCCCAAGGGTAAGAGACCTGTCTCTGATTTGAACGCAGCCTTGCTGGGTGGTACCATCAGTTCAGACAATGTTTGGGGAATTACCTTTGTCAGACCTAAAGAGCTTTGTAAAAAGAAGAAGAAGAAAAAGAAATAATTTTTGACTCTTGCCTTGAAAAAAAAAAAAGGATTTTTTTCCCCCTTGTCTTGTGTCCAGTGGCCACCATCAAGGGGAGGGCACTGTTACAAGTTGTTGCTACAGCTTGTTTTTTGTTTTCTTGTCTGTTAGACCAGTGTGTCAGGTTTTTTTTTTTTGTATCCCTTGTTCTGGATAGTCTGAATTTTGGGGTCTTTTTGACCCCTCCTCAAGGGGGGGGGGGGTAATGTTATGAGCCACGGCTGTGGCTCATAACTGTTTTGTTCTGTATTTCATGTTATACTTCTGTTTATGTTCCCCGTGGGTGTCATGGGGTGCTCGGAGCTCACCCTTAAGGAGGGGATACTGTTATGAACCACAGGTAGTGGTTCATTCCTATTTTATGTTTATAAAGTTGTCTTGCATGCCAGGATTTCCTGTTGCTCTGTTTTAGAATACTCTTGTCTGCTGCCGCTGGTGAGTCTGTTGCAGCTTGTTCCCTTGTGTTCAGCCTCACCTGGCTGCTAATTGCATCTGGTCAGTTTGGAATCTTGCAACAAGGCAGCTGCATGGGATTATTAATTAGGCCTCTCTGTTATATGCTGGCTGTTTGCAATTCACAGATGCTGGTGATATTCCTTGGTTTGCAGTCTGCTTGAGTTCTGAGCTTGGTTCCTGCTAGTTCCTGAGCTTCCTGTGTCGATTCCTGTGTCAGTCCCTGTGTCGATTCCTATGTCTGATCCCGTGTCCTGCCGTGAGGCGTTCCTGTCCTGAGGTCCAGTACCGTTGCCTGTGCAAGTTTCTGGCTTCTTGGTGTCCACCGGTCTGTCGTTTGGGATTCTGCCTGTCCTCCAGTTCTGAGAGTCTGTGTCAGCAGCATTGGGGGTTCCTGTCCGTTTGCCAGTATTCGTACCGGTTTCGTGAGTAGCGGCACGGCCGCGTCCGTTGGCCTAGGCCGCTGTATTCCCTTATTATTTCTGTCACTGGTGTTTTGCAGAGGGTTCTGCTTATGCTGTCACCGCCGGTACACAAAAGTATTGTGTCGGCGTGTGGTCAGCATTTCCTTTGTTGTTCTTTTCCTTTGGCGGCAAGCCGCACATACTTTGGTTTTAGGTTTGTTAGTAGCCCCTGGCCTTGTTGTTTAGTCAGAGGGCCCCTTGTTATCTCCCTGTCTCGGTTCACTCTTTGTCTCTCATTAAGACCTGAGGGGGCATCGAAGTTGGGCAGACGTAATCCGCCCTTCAAACGCGGCTGCCATGGGCTCAAGCAACCATAGTCTCGCAAGAGTGTACTGACAGCACGGGTGAGACAACGGAGATAGGGCGCCAGGGGCTATTCCCTTTCCATTCCCCTTTCCCAGCATTACGTCCTGGTGCTCTGGACTCGCTTCATAACATCTCCCTTGTTCTGAGCACCAGGAACCTAACACATATTTCATATGCGGGAGAAAGGCGTATAAGTGGCTTGCCCCAAACTCTGAAGGATTGTGTTATATTGGAAAAGTACTGCCTGAAGTAATGACTGTATCACATGACAAAATGAAAGACATACACCGTGTTGCCCAAACTCCTTACACTCACACCCATTACGAGCACGTAGTTAAACGGCACCTGATAGAAAGAACAGAGCATCCGGCCTCTGACATGATCCATGAATCCACCGGGATTCAGTTTCTAATCGCGTTAGACATCACTCGCACCGCCAGAGGAGTGTTGAATTATAAATACATTTCTCTATCGTCCTAGTGGATGCTGGGGTTCCTGAAAGGACCATGGGGAATAGCGGCTCCGCAGGAGACAGGGCACAAAAGTAAAGCTTTCCGATCAGGTGGTGTGCACTGGCTCCTCCCCCTATGACCCTCCTCCAAGCCAGTTAGATTTTTGTGCCCGGCCGAGAAGGGTGCAATCTAGGTGGCTCTCCTAAAGAGCTGCTTAGAAAAGTTTAGCTTAGGTTTTTTATTTTACAGTGAGTCCTGCTGGCAACAGGATCACTGCAACGAGGGACTTAGGGGAGAAGAAGTGAACTCACCTGCGTGCAGGATGGATTGGCTTCTTGGCTACTGGACATCAGCTCCAGAGGGACGATCACAGGTACAGCCTGGATGGTCACCGGAGCCTTGCCGCCGGCCCCCTTGCAGATGCTGAAGTAAGAAGAGGTCCAGAATCGGCGGCAGAAGACTCCTCAGTCTTCTAAAGGTAGCGCACAGCACTGCAGCTGTGCGCCATTTTCCTCTCAGCACACTTCACACGGCAGTCACTGAGGGTGCAGGGCGCTGGGAGGGGGGCGCCCTGGGAGGCAAATGAATACCTATTTTGGCTAAAAATACCTCACATATAGCCTCCGGAGGCTATATGGAGATATTTAACCCCTGCCAGAATCCGTTAAGAGCGGGAGACGAGGCCGCCGAAAAAGGGGCGGGGCCTATCTCCTCAGCACACAGCGCAATTTTCCCTCACAGAAAGGCTGGAGGGAAGGCTCCCAGGCTCTCCCCTGCACTGCACTACAGAAACAGGGTTAAAACAGAGAGGGGGGGCACTAATTTGGCGCTAGAAATATATAAAAAAGATGCTATAAGGGAAAACACTTATATAAGGTTGTCCCTATATAATTATAGCGTTTTTGGTGTGTGCTGGCAAACTCTCCCTCTGTCTCTCCAAAGGGCTAGTGGGTCCTGTCCTCTATCAGAGCATTCCCTGTGTGTGTGCTGTGTCGGTACGTGTGTGTCGACATGTAGGAGGACGATGTTGGTGAGGAGGCGGAGCAATTGCCTGTAATGGTGATGTCACTCTCTAGGGAGTCGACACCGGAATGGATGGCTTATTTAGGGAATTACGTGATAATGTCAACACGCTGCAAGGTCGGTTGACGACATGAGACGGCCGACAAACAATTAGTACCGGTCCAGACGTCTCAAAAACACCGTCAGGGGTTTTAAAACGCCCGTTTACTTTAGTCGGTCGACACAGACACAGACAGGGACACTGAATCCAGTGTCGACGGTGAATAAACAAACGTATTCCTTATTAGGGCCACACGTTAAAGGCAATGAAGGAGGTGTTACATATTTCTGATACTACAAGTACCACAAAAGAGGGTATTATGTGGGATGTGAAAAAACTACCATAGTTTTTCCTGAATCAGATAAATTAAATAAAGTGTGTGATGATGCGTGGGTTCCCCCCGATAAAAAATTATGGGCGGTATACCCTTTCCCGCCAGAAGTTAGGGCGCGTTGGGAAACACCCCTTAGGGTGGATAAGGCGCTCACACGCTTATCAAAACAAGTGGCGGTACCGTCTATAGATAGGGCCGTCCTCAAGGACCAGCTGACAGGAGGCTGGAAAATATCATAAAAAGTATATACACACATACTGGTGTTATACTGCGACCAGCGATCGCCTCAGCCTGGATGTGCAGAGCTGGGGTGGCTTGGTCGGATTCCCTGACTAAAAATATTGATACCCTTGACAGGGACAGTATTTTATTGACTATAGAGCATTTAAAGGATGCATTTCTATATATGCGAGATGCACAGAGGGATATTTGCACTCTGGCATCATGAGTAAATGCGATGTCCATAACTGCCAGAAGATGTTATGGACACGACAGTGGTCAGGTGATGCAGATTCCAAACGGCACAAAGGTGTATTGCCGTATAAAGGAAGAGGAGTTATTTGGGGTCGGTCCATCGGACCTGGTGGCCACGGCAACTGCTGGAAAATCCACCGTTTTTTACCCTAAGTCACATCTCTGCAGAAAAAGACACCGTCTTTTCAGCCTCAGTCCTTTCGTCCCTATAAGATCATATCTGCCCAGGGATAGAGGAAAGGGAAGAAGACTGCAGCAGGCAGCCCATTCCCAGGAACAGAAGCGTTCCACCGCTTCTGACAAGTTCTCAGCATGGCGCTGAGACCGTACAGGACCCCTGGATCCTACAAGTAGTATCCCAGGGGTACAGATTGGAATGTCGAGACGTTTCCCCTTCGCAGGCTCCTGAAGTCTGCTTTACCAAGGTCTCCCTCCGACAAGGAGGCAGTATGGGAAAAAATTCACAAGCTGTATTCCCAGCAGGTGATAATTAAATTACCCCTCCTACTACAAGAAAAGGGGTATTATTCCACACTATATTGTGGTACTGAAGCCAGAAGGCTAGGTGAGACTTATTCTAAAAAAAAAAAAAATTTTTTTTTGAACACTTACAAAGGTTCAAATCAAGATGGAGTCACTCAGAGCAGTGATAACGAACCAGGAAGAAGGGGACTATATAGTGTCCCGGGACATCAGGGATGCTTACCTCTATGTCCCAAATTTGCCCTTCTCACTAAGGGTACCTCAGGTTCGTGGTGCAGAACTGTCACTATCAGTTTCAGACGCTGCCGTTTGGATTGTCCACGGCACCCCGGGTCTTTACCAAGGTAATGGCCGAAATGATGATTCTTCTTCGAAGAAAAGGCGTCTTCATTATCCCTTACTTGGACGATCTCCTGATAAGGGCATAGTCCAGGGAACAGTTGGAGGTCGGAGTAGCACTATCTCGGATACTGCTACAACAGCACGGGTGGATTCTAAATATTCCAAAATCGCAGCTGATCCCGACGACACGTCTGCTGTGCCTAGGGATGATTCTGGACACAGTCCAGAAAAAGGTGTTTCTCCCGGAAGAGAAAGCCAGGGAGTTATCCGAGCTAGTCAGGAACCTCCTAAAAACAGTGCATCATTGCACAAGGGTCCTGGTAAAAATGGTGGCTTCCTACGAAGCAATTCCATTCGGCAGATTTCACGCAAGAACTTTTCAGTGGGATCTGCTGGACAAATGGTCCGGATCGCATCTTCAGATGCATCAGCGGATAACCCTATATCCAAGGACAAGGGTGTCTCTCCTGTGGTGGTTATAGAGTGCTCATCTTCTAGAGGGCCGCAGATTCGGCATTCAGGATTGGATGCTGGTGACCACGGAGCCCAGCCCGAGAGGCTGGGGAGCAGTCACACAAGGAAAAAATTTCCAGGGAGTGTGATCAAGTCTGGAGACTTTTCTCCACATAAATATACTGGAGCTAAGGGTAAATTTATAATGCTCTAAGCTTAGCAAGACCTCTGCTTCAAGGTCAGCCGGTATTGATCCAGTGGGAAAAACATCACGGCAGTCGCCCACGTAAACAGACAGGGCGACACAAGAAGCAGGAGGGCAATGGCAAAAACTGCAAGGACTTTTCGCTGGGCGGAAAATCATGTGATAGCACTGTCAGCAGTGTTTCATCCCGGGAATGGAAACTGGGAAGCAGACTTCCTCAGCAGGCACGACCTCCACCCGGGAGAGTGGAAACTTCATCGGGAAGTTTTTTCCACATGATTGTAAACCGTTGGGAAATACCAAAGGTGGACATGATGGCGTCCCGTCTGAACAAAAAACGGGACAGGTATTGCGCCAGGTCAAGAGACCCTCAGGCAATAGCTGTGGACGTTCTGGTAACACCGTGGGTGTACCAGTCGGTGTATGTGTTCCCTCCTCTGCTTCTCATACCTAAGGTGCTGAGAATTATAAGACGTAGAGGAGTAAGAACTATACTCATGGCTCCGGATTGGCCAAGAAGGACTTGGTACCCGGAACTTCAAGAGATGCTTACAGAGGTCTTATGGCCTCTGCCGCTAAGAAGGGACTTGCTTCAGCAAGTACCATGTCTGTTCCAAGACTTACCGCAGCTGCGTTTGTCGGCATGGCGGTGGAAAGCCGGATCCTAAAGGAAAAAGGCATTCCGGAAGAGGTCATTCCTACCCTGGTCAAAGCCAGAAAGGAGGTGACCGCACAACATTATCACCACATGTGGCGAAAATATGTTTCGTGGTGTGAGGCCAGGAAGGCCCCACAAAGAAATTTCAACTCGGTCGTTTCCTGCATTTCCTGCAAACAGGAGTGTCTATGGGCCTCAAATTGGGGTCCATTAAGGTTCAAATTTCGGCCCTGTCGATTTTCTTCCAGAAAGAATTGGCTTCAGTTCCTGAAGTCCAGAAGTTTGTCAAGGGAGTATTGCATATACAACCCCCTTTTGTGCCTCCAGTGGCACTGTGGGATCTCAACGTAGTTCTGGGATTCCTCAAATCACATTGGTTTAAAACCAGTCAAATCTGTGGATTTGAAGCATCTCACATGAAAAGTGACCATGCTCTTGGCCCTGGCCTGGACCAGGCGAGTGTCAAATTGGTGGTTTTTTCTCAAAAAAGCCCATATCTGTTTGTCCATTCGGACAGGGCAGAGCTGCGGACTCGTCCCCAGTTCTCTCCCTAAGGTGGTGTCAGTGTTTCACCTGAACCAGCTTATTGTGGTGCCTTGCACCTACTAGGGACTTGGAGGACTCCAAGTTGCTAGATGTTGTCAGGGCCCTGAAAATATGTTCCAGGACGGCTGGAGTCAGGAAAACTGACTTGCTGTTATCCTGTATGCACCCAACAAACTGGGTGCTCTTGCTTCTAAGCAGACTATTGCTAGTTGGATGTGTAATACAATTCAGCTTGCACATTCTGTGGCAGGCCTGCCACAGCCAAAATATGTAAATGCCCATTCCACAAGGAAGGTGGGCTCATCTTGGGCGGCTGCCCGAGGGGTCTCGGCTTTACAACTTTGCCGAGCAGCTACTTGGTCAGGGGCAAACACGTTTGCTAAATTCTACAAATTTGATACTCTGGCTAAGGAGGACCTGGAGTTCTCTCATTCGGTGCTGCAGAGTCATCCGCACTCTCCCGCCCGTTTGGGAGCTTTGGTATAATCCCCATGGTCCTTTCAGGAACCCCAGCATCCACTAGGACGATAGAGAAAATAAGAATTTACTTACCGATAATTCTATTTCTCGGAGTCCGTAGTGGATGCTGGGCGCCCATCCCAAGTGCGGATTATCTGCAATACTTGTACATAGTTACAAAAATCGGGTTATTATTGTTGTGAGCCATCTTTTCAGAGGCTCCGCTGTTATCATACTGTTAACTGGGTTTAGATCACAAGTTGTACGGTGTGAATGGTGTGGCTGGTATGAGTCTTACCCGGGATTCAAAATTCCTCCCTTATTGTGTACGCTCGTCCGGGCACAGTACCTAACTGGCTTGGAGGAGGGTCATAGGGGGAGGAGCCAGTGCACACCACCTGATCGGAAAGCTTTACTTTTGTGCCCTGTCTCCTGCGGAGCCGCTATTCCCCATGGTCCTTTCAGGAACCCCAGCATCCACTACGGACTCCGAGAAATAGAATTATCGGTAAGTAAATTCTTATTATCTGCGCTTGCAAATTTGTTAGATAATATCACTGAAATGTATGATGACACGTTTAGGTATACTGGAAGGGAACTTCAAGCTTATAAAACAGAACTGGTACAGCATAGAATGGTTCTTAATTACCTCACAGCAGTGACAGGCGGATATTGTGTCACACTGGCAACACAATACGGCGTGAAATGTTGCACATATATTACGAATAGCACCGAGGACCCGGTCGAGGTCATAGACCAAAAGATGGACGATATTCTCCAACTGAAGTGGGAATTTCGCAGGAGACACAATCTCACTCTTGCTGCTGTAGGTAATGAGCTGACTGGTTGGGTGTCATGGTTGAACCCGCGAAATTGGTTCTCTGGTTTAGGAGACTGGGCTCAAGGAGTCATAATGGATGTTGGGAAGTTTCTCCTATGTATCTTAGGTGTTATCATAACGATTGGCTTGATATTTAGATGCGGGCAGGCTTTAATGAAGTGCAATCGTCGTACTAGGGTAATGAGTTTAAGGAGTGAGGAAACTGTAATTCCAATGGACTTGATTTATGACCCAACGGTAGAAACAATGATGTGATGAAAATGCGATTTCTACGGTCCGTTTCTTTCACCTGTTTTTCCGTTTTCTCCAAGGTAAAAAGACCCACTTGGACGAGGAGTTTGATGAGCCGATATACAGACAACAGATGGATTAAAGAAGAAGTTTTGACAACCTGATACACAGATTTTTGATGAACTATGCCATGGATCCCCAGTTTCCCTAGAAATTTTAAAATTACGCTAGCCCAACACTTTTGTAAATCTATGGACATTGACAGCTTTTGCTCGCACCTTATGGGCAAAAGCACAAAGAAGACTGCATTCAACAGACACCAAACAAGACCTCAATCGACGAATGTACATTTACCTGACATAGAATACCACCGCATTTACCGTAATTATGTCTTTTCTTCATTTCTACAACCCTCAGGTAATGACACACATAGTCGATAGGGAATACAGGCACAGATATCAGCAATCACATATCTCCCCCATTCATGTATCATCAACTAAAATGTGCTCCCCCATTTTGTTACAACCAAAGCCGAAAAGAGCTCGGTAAAGTTTGACAGCCCATCCACAGACCCGTACCACGGGATAAGAAGGAATTCAAATGTATACTTCGCAATACCTCGAAGCTTGATTTAAAACACGTACGGCACGATGATACATGACCCCCAAGCACGGATTCATACACACATGCTTCTGCTATCTCACTAGGTCATACCCTTTTCCTACCTTCTCCTCTCCTCCCCTACCCAACCATGTAAATGTATTAACCCCTGACATATATTTTTCTCTTTTTGAAATGTTTTAGAAGGTGGCAGTTATTGTTGACTGCCAAAGGGTGGACTGTCAAAGTCAGAAAAATATCTCTATGCACACTACCATATTTGCACCTCACACAGGTCCGTGCTGCGCATGCGTACGCTCTCCCGTACGTGCGCATACTCACAGTCGCGGGCACCCGCAGGCGCACGGTATGCGTATTTACGGTAGAGTTTATGTGATCGTAGCGTGCGACTCAATCGTTACATATTTTCACTATATAATGTATTTTATAGATCATGGTCCCTTTGATAGATTCTGAAAGTTTGGTTAATATAGAATGTTCGTGAATAGAGAAATCCCTCTTTGTTTGATACGAAGGGTCAGACAGGAGTAATACAGTGGTGTTTAGTACCCATCGGAAGAGTATTTAATTAGCAATATGCCGGTGTTGGTTTGAAGCGGATTAATCGCTCGTGCGAATAGTTATGGACATAAGAAGTTTATGAACATTTACTGTATTTGCACTTACTTATCCATGCGGCGGGAAACCCAGTTTCCCTCCCACCTGAACTGTTGGAAATAGTCACGGCCCACCTGTATGAATCAACCTATGACCTTTTGTTATAATGCGAGGAGGAATTCCTGTGTCCAATGAACAATGAGATTGTAGGGACCATTGAATTGTATTGTGTGTGGGGCATAAATAGACAAGCCGATCACATCCAGCTCTCACTCTTCAACGGTTATCATTGCTGAAAATCGGGAGCTGGATGTCCAGAGGCGCATGCGATCGTTTCCTTTGTGCGTAAGTGTTTCTCCGCAACCATATTGATCTTCTTGTTATTGTGGGCCAATCTCTCTTTCTCTCTCTCTTCTCCTCTTTCTCTCTTATTTTCCCTTAAATAGTAATTGTATTGTATTTCCTGTGTAGTTATCTGGTTAGGTAGTCAATGTTATATTGTAGTGTATGATTTGTATTTGTATTAATTCTTTTGCAAGTATATCATTCATAATATATATATATATATTAGGCGTTGGACCCTAAGCCCAGGTATCTGTGTATTTCTTATAGTGTTTAGTATTCTCAGAGCGTCGGTGACGCTCAAACAGCTTTTAAGTTAATAAGGTTACACTGTGTTGCATCTACACCCTATCTCTACACAAAGGTTTTACAGCATAGTACATTGTTTATGGTTTAGATATAAAGGTTTAACATTGTGAGCGTCTGCGCCGCTCGTGATCTCCTCGTGGTCTCGAGCGTCCGCTACGCTGATAGCGTAGCATTACGGTAGTCGCTCACCTATAAGTGTGCCCGATACCAACAGCGTATTCTTGTGAGCGTCTGTATCGCTCGAGCAGCCCGCTCCCGATACAGCGTCCGTTACACTATAGTGAACCATTACGTTAGTCGGCAGCCAATAGCGTGCCTGCCTGTGATCTCTTGGCCGTGAGCGAACGTGACGCTTGAGCGTCTCGACCACGGCTAAGCGATTGTTACGCAGCGAGCGTACCCTTACGGTACTTCATACGTAAATAGCGTACAGTGTTCTTAGACCTCATAAAGGGTTTTATATAAGATAAATATTTAGCTTTATCACACGCTCGGGTTAGCCGAGCAAGGCGAGAAGGTTCGAACCTGCCTCGGACCCGTGTAAAAAGGGTAAGGTTCAGGGGGGTTCGGTTTCTCGGAAACATCACTAGTTATATACAGGGTGTAGCTACCATAGGTGCAGGGAGTGCAGCTGCTATGGGGCCCAGAACTGAGAGGAGCCACCATCCCTGTCACAGTTACATGTGTTATATACAGGGGTGTAGCTACCATAGGTGCAGGGAGTGCAGCTGCTATGGGGCCAGAGCTGAGAGGAGCCACCTTCCCTGTCACAGTTACATGTGTTTTATACAGGGTGTAGCTACCATAGGTGCAGGGAGTGCAGCTGCTATGGGGCCCAGAGCTGAGAGGGGTCACCTTCCCTGTCACAGTTACATGTGTTATATACAGGGTGTAGCTACCATAGGTGCAGGGAGTGCAGCTGCTATGGGGCCCAGAGCTGAGAGGAGCCACCTTCCCTGTCACAGTTACATGTGTTATATACAGGGTGTAGCTACCATAGGTGCAGGGAGTGCAGCTGCTATGGGGCCCAGAGCTGAGAGGGGCCACCTTCCCTGTCACAGTTACATGTGTTATATACAGGGTGTAGCTGCCTTAGGTGCAGGGAGTGCAGCTGCTATGGGGCCAGAGCTGAGAGGGGTCACCTTCCCTGTCACAGTTACATGTGTTATATACAGGGTGTAGCTACCATAGGTGCAGGGAGTGCAGCTGCTATGGGGCCAGAGCTGAGAGGGGCCACCTTCCCTGTCACAGTTACATGTGTTATATACAGGGTGTTGCTGCCATAGGTGCAGGGAGTGCAGCTGCTATGGGGCCAGAGCTGAGAGGAGCCACCTTCCCTGTCACAGTTACATGTGTTATATACAGGGTGTAGCTGCCATAGGTGCAGGGAGTGCAGCTGCTATGGGGCCAGAGCTGAGAGGAGCCACCTTCCCTGTCACAGTTACATGTGTTATATACATGGTGTAGCTGCCATAGGTGCAGGGAGTGCAGCTGCTATGGGGCCAGAGCTGAGAGGAGCCACCTTCCCTGTCACAGTTACATGTGTTATATACAGGGTGTAGCTACCATAGGTGCAGGGAGTGCAGCTGCTACCGGGCCAGAGCTGAGAGGAGCCACCTTCCCTGTCACAGTTATATGTGTTATACACAGGGTGTAGCTACCATAGGTGCAGGGAGTGCAGCTACTATGGGGCCAGAGCTGAGAGGGGCCACCTTCCCTGTCACAGTTACATGTGTTATATACAGGGTGTAGCTACCATAGGTGCAGGGAGTACAGCTACTATGGGGCCCAGAGCTGAGAGGGGCCACCTTCCCTGTCACAGTTACATGTGTTATATACAGGGTGTAGCTGCCATAGGTGCAGGGAGTGCAGCTGCTATGGGGCCAGAGCTGAGAGGAGCCACCTTCCCTGTCACAGTTATATGTGTTATATACAGGGTGTAGCTACCATAGGTGCAGGGAGTGCAGCTACTATGGGGCCAGAGCTGAGAGGGGCCACCTTCCCTGTCACAGTTACATGTGTTATATACAGGGTGTAGCTACCATAGGTGCAGGGAGTACAGCTGCTATGGGGCCTAGAGCTGAGAGGGGCCACCTTCCCTGTCACAGTTACATGTGTTATATACAGGGTGTAGCTACCATAGGTGCAGGGAGTGCAGCTGCTATGAGGCCAGAGCTGAGAGGGGCCACCTACCCTGTCACAGTTACATGTGTTATATACAGGGTGTAGCTACCATAGGTGCAGGCAGTGCAGCTACTATGGGGCCCAGAGCTGAGAGGGGCCATCTTCCCTGTCACAGTTACATGCGTTATATACAGGGTGTTGCAAGGGCCGGTGCTATGGTGTTCGGTGCCCCCCTGCAAACGATAAATTTGCACCCTCCCATATTCCTTTGGCGCGCGCCGGGAAAAGGGGTGTGGTCTCACAAGGGGCATGGCCACACAATAGTACCCCCATTTAAAATTACGCCACAATGTAGCACAATCTTATTCATCATAAAAGTAATGCCACACCCGTAGTAGTAGTGTCTTTATATGTAATTCACCCACAGTAGTACACGCGTCCTTATACGCAGTGCACCCCTAGAAGTAGAAGCGCCCTCATACGTAATTCCCCCCTAGTAGTAGTAGCATCCTTATACGTAGTGCACCCCCAGTAGTAGTAGCGTCCTTATACGTAATGCCCCCCCCCAGTAGTAGCGTCCTTATACGTTATGCCCCCTAGTAGTAGTAGCGTCCTTATATGTAGTGCACCCCCAGTAGTAGTAGCGTCCTTATATGTAGTGCACCCACAGTAGTAGTAGCGTCCTTATACGTAGTGCACCCCCAGTAGTAGTAGCGTCCTTATACGTAATGCCCCCCCAGTTGTAGCATCCTTATACGTAGTGCACCCCCAGTAGTAGTAGCGTCCTTATACGTAATGCCCCCCCAGTAGTAGCATCCTTATACGTAGTGCACCCCAAGTAGTAGTAGCGTCCTTATATGTAATGCCCCCCCAGTAGTAGCATCCTTATACGTAGTGCACCCCAAGTAGTAGTAGCGTCCTTATACGTAATGCCCCCCCAGTAGTAGCATCCTTATACGTAATGCCCCCCCCATTAGTAGTAGCGTCCTTATACGTAATGCCCCCCCAGTATAAGCGTCCTTATACGTAATGCCCCCCCATTAGTAGTAGCGTCCTTATACGTAATGCCCCCCCAGTATAAGCGTCCTTATACGTAATGCCCCCCCAGTAGTAGTAGCGTCCTTATACTTAGTGCACCCCCAGTAGTAGCGTCCTTATATGTAATGCCCCCCTAGTAGTAGTAGCGTCCTTATACGTAGTGCACCCCAGTAGTAGTAGCATCCTTATACGTAATGCCCCCCCATTAGTAGTAGCGTCCTTATACGTAGTGCACCCCCAGTAGTAGTAGCGTCCTTATACGTAGTGCACCCCCAGTAGTAGTAGCGTCCTTATACTAAGTGCACCCCCAGTAGTAGCATCCTTATACGTAATGCCCCCCTAGTAGTAGTAGCGTCCTTATACGTAATGCCCCCCCAGTAGTAGCATCCTTATACGTAATGCCCCATTAGTAGTAGCGTCCTTATACGTAATGCCCCCCCAGTATAAGCGTCCTTATACGTAATGCCCCCCCAGTAGTAGTAGCGTCCTTATACATAGTGCACCCCCAGTAGTAGTAGCGTCCTTATACTTAGTGCACCCCCAGTAGTAGTAGCGTCCTTATACTTAGTGCACCCCCAGTAGTAGCATCCTTATACGTAATGCCCCCCCAGTAGTAGTAGCGTCCTTATACGTAATGCACCCCCAGTAGTAGTAGCGTCCTTATACGTAGTCCACCCCCAGTAGTAGTAGCGTCCTTATACGTAGTGCACCCCCAGTAGTAGTAGCATCCTTATACGTAGTGCACCCCCAGTAGTAGTAGCGTCCTTATACGTAATGCCCCCCAGTAGTAGCATCCTTATACGTAGTGCACCCCCAGTAGTAGTAGCGTCCTTATACGTAGTGAACCCCCAGTAGTAGTAGCGTCCTTATACTTAGTGCACCCCCAGTAGTAGTAGTGTCCTTATACATAGTGCACCCCCAGTAGTAGTAGTGTCCTTATACATAGTGCACCCCAGTAGTAGTAGTGTCCTTATACGTAGTGCACCCCCAGTAGTAGTAGCGTCCTTATACGTAATGCACCCCCAGTAGTAGTAGCGTCCTTATACGTAATGCCCCCCCTGTAGTAGCGTCCTTATACGTAGTGCACCCCCAGTAGTAGTAGCGTCCTTATACGTAATGCCCCCCCTGTAGTAGCGTCCTTATACGTAATGCACCCCCAGTAGTAGTAGCGTCCTTATACGTAATGCCCCCCCTGTAGTAGCGTCCTTATACGTAATGCCCCCCCTGTAGTAGCGTCCTTATACGTAGTGCACCCCAGTAGTAGCAGCGTCCTTATACGTAATGCCCCCCCAGTAGTAGCATCCTTATACGTAGTGCACCCCCAGTAGTAGCGTCCATAAAGCGCATGCACAGACATACCTCACACACACACACACACACACACACACACACACACACACACACACACACACAATTCACACATATATATACACACACACACACACACACACACACAATTCACACATATATATACACACACACACACACACAATTCACACACATACACACACACACGCACGCACGCACATTTCTCTCTCACCCACCACTTACCTAACCAAGTCTCCCTCTGTACAGCAGCCTGGTCCGTGTAGCTCCACCCCTTCTGTGCCATTTAGCCCCGCCCCCTTCTGTCATGTGTAGCTCCGCCCCTTCTGTCCCGTACACTGCGCTGTCACACAGGAGAGGGGAGGGAGGAGGCTTTTCATGCTGCAGGCGCCGCTGCCAGTGTCTGTCATACAATGACAGACACAGCAGCTGGCAGCAGCAGCAGGGGGGATGCAGAGCAGGGGAAGCGCCTATCTGTCCCAGCGCCTCCCTGCACTGCATCCCTTCGCTGAGCGGGTAGCGCTGGGCCTGGGTGTAGCTACCATAGGTGCAGGGAGTGCAGCTGCTATGGGGCCAGAGCTGAGAGGGGCCACCTTCCCTGTCACAGTTACATGTGTTATATACAGGGTGTAGCTACCATAGGTGCAGGGAGTGCAGCTGCTATGGGGCCAGAGCTGAGAGGGGCCACCTTCCCTGTCACAGTTACATGTGTTATATACAGGGTGTATCTACCATAGGTGCAGGGAGTGCAGCTGCTATGGGGCCAGAGCTGAGAGGGGCCACCTTCCCTGTCACAGTTACATGTGTTATATACAGGGTGTAGCTACCATAGGTGCAGGGAGTGCAGCTACTATGGGGCCCAGCGCTGAGAGGGGCCACCTTCCCTGTCACAGTTACATGTGTTATATACAGGGTAAAGCTACCATAGGTGCAGGGAGTGCAGCTGCTATGGGGGCCAGAGCTGAGAGGGGCCACCTTCCCTGTCACAGTTACATGTGTTATATACAGGGGAGTAGCTACCATAGGTGCAGGGAGTACAGCTGCTATGGGGCCAGAGCTGAGAGGGCAACCTTCCCTGTCACAGTTACATGTGTTATATACAGGGTGTAGCTACCATAGGTGCAGGGAGTGCAGCTACTATGGGGCCCAGCGCTGAGAGGGGCCACCTTCCCTGTCACAGTTACATGTGTTATATAAAAGGGCATGGCTACCATAGGTGCAGGGAGTGCAGCTGCTATGGGGCCAGAGCTGAGAGGGGCCACCTTCCCTGTCACAGTTACATGTGTTATATACAGGGTGTAGCTACCATAGGTGCAGGGAGTGCAGCTGCTATGGCGCCAGAGCTGAGAGGGGCCACCTTCCCTGTCACAGTTACATGTGTTATATACAGGGTGTAGCTACCATAGGTGCAGGGAGTGCAGCTGCTATGGGGCCAGAGCTGAGAGAGGCCACCTTCCCTGTCACAGTTACATGTGTTATATACAGGGTGTAGCTACCATAGGTGCAGGGAGTGCAGCTACTATGGGGCCCAGCGCTGAGAGGGGCCACCTTCCCTGTCACAGTTACATGTGTTATATACAGGGTAAAGCTACCATAGGTGCAGGGAGTGCAGCTGCTATGGGGGCCAGAGCTGAGAGGGGCCACCTTCCCTGTCACAGTTACATGTGTTATATACAGGGGAGTAGCTACCATAGGTGCAGGGAGTACAGCTGCTATGGGGCCAGAGCTGAGAGGGCAACCTTCCCTGTCACAGTTACATGTGTTATATACAGGGTGTAGCTACCATAGGTGCAGGGAGTGCAGCTGCTATGGGGCCAGAGCTGAGAGGGGTCACCTTCCCTGTCACAGTTACATGTGTTATATTCAGGGTGTAGCTACCATAGGTGCAGGGCGTGTAGCTGCTATGGGGCACAGAGCTGAGAGGGGCCACCTTCCCTGTCACAGTTACATGTGTTATATACAGGGTGTAGCTACCATAGGTGCAGAGAGTGCAGCTGCTATGGGGCCAGAGCTGAGAGGGGCCACCTTCCCTGTCACAGTTACATGTGTTATATACAGGGTGTAGCTACCATAGGTGCAGGGAGTGCAGCTGCTATGGGGCCAGAACTGAGAGGGGCCACCTTCCCTGTCACAGTTACATGTGTTATATACAGGGTGTAGCTACCATAGGTGCAGGGAGTACAGCTGCTATGGGGCACAGAGCTGAGAGGGGCCACCTTCCCTGTCACAGTTACACGTGTTATATACAGGGTGTAGCTACCATAGGTGCAGGGAGTGCAGCTGCTATGGGGCCAGAGCTGAGAGGGCCACCTTCCCTGTCACAGTTACATGTGTTATATACAGGGTGTAGCTACCATAGGTACAGGGAGTGCAGCTGCTATGGGGCCCAGAGCTGAGAGGGGCCACCTTCCCTGTCACAGTTACATGTGTTATATACATTTTTCACCATTGGTTGGTATGTAGGGGCCCTTTCAGACTTTTTCCTAGGGGCCTGTAATATATCTATGTATGCCCCTGGACCTGATCATGGTAGTGGGTTATAAAATTAATTGGAGGGCATTTTAATGTTATATAATATGAACCGGGACACTGTAATGAGGCACAATATGAACGGGGAGCACTATATACATAATGTGAATTGGGGGTACTGAGCAGCATAATGTGTATTGGCAGCTCCGAAATGTGACATAGGGGGAACTTAAGCACTACTGCCATTCATAAAATAAACTAGGGCACCATTATAGGGCATAACATTAACAACTGCTGCAGAGAACAGTCTCTCTAGAGCACAGGTTCTCAAACTCAGTCCTCAGGACCCCACACGGTTCACGTTTTCCATGTCACCTGGCAGGTGCACAGTTTATCACCAACTGTCACATTTTAAAAATCTACAGGTGACCTGCAAAACATGAACCGTGTGGGGTCCTGAGGACCGAGTTTGAGAACCTGTGCTCTAGAAGTATTGGGATGGGGGCCCCTTCAAAATGTTGCTGTAGGGACCACAAAATTCTGGTTATGCCCCTGTACACAGGTGCAGCGGTATATGCATGTGGGCATTATACACAGGTGCAGCAGTATATACATGCGGGATTATACACAGGTGCAGATGTATATACATGTGGGCATTATACACAGGTGCAGCAGTATATACATGTGGGCATTATACACAGGTGCAGCAGTATATACATGTGGGCATTATACACAGGTGCAGCAGTATATACATGTGGGTATTATACACAGGTGCAGCAGTATATACATGTGGGCATTATACACAGGTGCAGCGGTATATACATGTGAGCATTATACACAGGTGCAGCAGTATATACATGTGGGCATTATACACAGGTGCAGCAGTATATACATGTGGGCATTATACACAGGTGCAGCAGTATATACATATGAGCATTATACACAGGTGCAGCAGTATATACATGTGGGCATTATACACAGGTGCAGCAGTATATACATGGAGGGGGGGAGGAAGCACTGCCTCCCTAGCTATAAGCGGATTACTCCAGAGTTTTAACTATAAAAATAATTTAAAATACTACAAAGAAGATATTTCTAACAGATTCCTTGTATTTTTCATATACTTTATACAATCAAAACTCTGGCGCAAACGTTAGTATGAGATGAAAGGCTCTGCCTCACCCGCCTCACCCCATCTCACTGATTAGCGGGCATTAACATTTCTTATGAAAGACGACAATCACGTTTCATTATTTAGGATCAGGGGTAACACTTGCAGAGCAGCCTTGTAGCACAGTAATACTCACTGTCAGCCTTGTAGCACAGTAATACTCACTGTCAGCCTTGTAGCACAGTAATACTCACTGTCAGCCTTGTAGCACAGTAATACTCACTGTCAGCCTTGTAGCACAGTAATACTCACTATCAGCCTTGTAGCACAGTAATACTCACTGTCAGCCTTGTAGCACAGTAATACTCACTGTCAGACTTGTAGCACAGTAATATTCACTGTCAGCCTTGTAGCACAGTAATACTCACTGTCAGCCTTGTAGCACAGTAATACTCACTGTCAGCCTTGTAGCACAGTAATACTCACTGTCAGCCTTGTAGCACAGTAATACTCACTGTCAGCCTTGTAGCACAGTAATACTCACTGTCAGCCTTGTAGCACAGTAATACTCACTGTCAGCCTTGTAGCACAGTAATATTCACTGTCAGCCTTGTAGCACAGTAATACTCACTATCAGCCTTGTAGCACAGTAATACTCACTGTCAGCCTTGTAGCACAGTAATACTCACTATCAGCCTTGTAGCACAGTAATACTCACTGTCAGCCTTGTAGCACAGTAATACTCACTGTCAGCCTTGTAGCACAGTAATACTCACTGTCAGCCTTGTAGCACAGTAATACTCACTGTCAGCCTTGTAGCACAGTAATACTCACTGTCAGCCTTGTAGCACAGTAATACTCACTGTCAGCCTTGTAGCACAGTAATACTCACTGTCAGCCTTGTAGCACAGTAATACTCACTGTCAGCCTTGTAGCACAGTAATACTCACTGTCAGCCTTGTAGCACAGTAATACTCACTGTCAGACTTGTAGCACAGTAATATTCACTGTCAGCCTTGTAGCACAGTAATACTCACTGTCAGCCTTGTAGCACAGTAATACTCACTGTCAGCCTTGTAGCACAGTAATACTCACTGTCAGCCTTGTAGCACAGTAATACTCACTGTCAGCCTTGTAGCACAGTAATACTCACTGTCAGCCTTGTAGCACAGTAATACTCACTGTCAGCCTTGTAGCACAGTAATATTCACTGTCAGCCTTGTAGCACAGTAATACTCACTATCAGCCTTGTAGCACAGTAATACTCACTGTCAGCCTTGTAGCACAGTAATACTCACTATCAGCCTTGTAGCACAGTAATACTCACTGTCAGCCTTGTAGCACAGTAATACTCACTGTCAGCCTTGTAGCACAGTAATACTCACTGTCAGCCTTGTAGCACAGTAATACTCACTGTCAGCCTTGTAGCACAGTAATACTCACTGCCAGCCTTGTAGCACAGTAATATTCACTGTCAGCCTTGTAGCACAGTAATACTCACTGTCAGCCTTGTAGCACAGTAATACTCACTGTCAGCCTTGTAGCACAGTAATACTCACTGTCAGCCTTGTAGCACAGTAATACTCACTGTCAGCCTTGTAGCACAGTAATACTCACTGTCAGCCTTGTGCACGCTACTGCTCGTCATTCTACTAGTGCCAGCAAGTAAGAACAGTGTTGTGCTGCCAGTGCGTTGTAGTGCGCTGTATTTTCACTATATGAACCTTGTACCCTCCGGCTGGTAGTACCAGGGAGATTCTAGTGCTATTCAGTATGCTATAAGTAGTGGTACTCTCATTTTGAGGGGCCCAATCTTTTTTTGGGGGGTCAGATTAGGGCAGTGGTTCTCAACTCCAGTCCTCAAGTACCCCCGCAGGTCATGTTTTCTGTCTTTCTTTAATCATGCAGGTGAGTTTATCTGTTTTTTTTGCTGGGTAAGCTATTTTCCTACTGCAATTATTTCCACAGACAGATATCCAGATAACATGTCCTGTTGGGGAATACTCAAGGACTGGTGTGGAGAACCTCCGCACTAGAAGATAGAGCCTGATAATGAGTAGGTTGGGATCTTGCACAATGGAAAGGGTAATATAGGATGTTTTGCATATGGTATTGCCATGCGGGTTGTCCTGGATCACATGTGGTTTAGGGGTTTGCAGACCTCCGTGCACTGGATTTGGTTTCAGGCTAGTGGGGTATCACTTCATTGTGTCACAGTGGAGAATCCCGAGATCCTGGTTCAGGCTGGACGCAACAATGCAGAAATGGAAGTTATACGTCGATTCACATTCATTAGTGACAGTGCTCCGTAAAGAACAAATCAGACATTGCACAATAATGTTTTTTATTTTTTTATTTCTGTGGGAGCCTACATGGTCCAAGGGGGCCAGTGTCTGGGTGCATGTATACCTAATGTAATGTTTTAAAAAGGTTTTTATTTATTTTTTAATTCAATTCTCCATGGCGCACCATAAATTGCTGTGTGGTTCCTCAATGATAGCATGCCCTGGAAGCCAAAGGCATGCTGGAGACTGTAGTGCTACAAGAGCTAGCATGCCTAACCACGTAAAGATGGCCTGTGCATGCTGGGACCTGCAGTTCATTGTGGGAAACGTTATCATAGTATTTATTGTTAATCAGTAACCCGCCTCCCAGGTGTGTGGAAACAGTCCCCGTGCTATCAGCACAGCGCTGGGTATCTATAGGGGGTTCCTTTACTGGTATTACAGATTTCTGTATGATTCTTCTGTTATGGAAAAGCAACACGACATAGAGAACGGTTTTATATCTTCTTTTATGCTCTAGTTATTCACATATCTGACGTGAACTGATCGTTTATAGTAGTGATGAGCGGGTTCGGTTTCCAAGAAACCGAACCCCCCCGAACGTCACCCTTTTTACACGGGTCCGAGCCATACTCGGATTCTCCCGTATGGCTCGGTTAACCCGAGCGCGCCCGAACGTTATCATCCCGCTGTCGGATTCTCGCGAGATTCGGATTCTATATAAGCAGCCGCGCGTCGCCGCCATTTTCACACGTGCATTGAGATGATAGGGAGAGGACGTGGCTGGCGTCCTCTCCGTTTATATACTAATACTAGTAGAAGACAGTTGATCTGATTGCTTGTTTATTACTATAATTGTGGGGAGGATTGGGGAGCAGCTGTTAGGAGGAGTACAGTGCAGAGTTTTGCTGATAAGTGACCACCAGTTTTTTATCCGTTCTCTGCCTGAAAAAAACGCTCCATACCATATCTGTGCTCAGTGTGCTGCATGATATATCTGTGCTGAGTGCTCACACTGCTTAATTGTGGGGACTGGGGAGCAGCTATAGCAGGAGTACAGTGCAGACTAGAGTTTTGCTGACAGTGACCACCAGTATACATTTGTCTGCCTGAAAAACACTCTTGTGGTGCCTTTTTTTTTGACTAGTTTAGCAGTTTGCTGACAGTGTCCACCAGGTCCAGTATACTATATATAGCAGTACAGTAGGCCACTGCTGTACCTACCTCTGTGTCGTCACTCGTCATCCATTAAGTATACTATCCATCCATCTACATTGTATACCTGTGGTGCCTTTTTTTTAGACTAGTTTAGCAGTTTGCTGACAGTGTCCACCAGGTCCATTATACTGTATATAGCAGTACGGTAGGCCACTGCTGTACCTACCTCTGTGTCGTCACTCGTCATCCATTAAGTATACTATCCATCCATCTACATTGTATACCTGTGGTGCCTTTTTTTTAGACTAGTTTAGCAGTTTGCTGACAGTGTCCACCAGGTCAATTATACTGTATATAGCAGTACGGTAGGCCACTGCTGTACCTACCTCTGTGTCGTCACTCGTCATCCATTAAGTATACTATCCATCCATCTACATTGTATACCTGTGGTGCCTTTTTTTTAGACTAGTTTAGCAGTTTGCTGACAGTGTCCACCAGGTCCATTATACTGTATATAGCAGTACGGTAGGCCACTGCTGTACCTACCTCTGTGTCGTCACTCGTCATCCATTAAGTATACTATCCATCCATCTACATTGTATACCTGTGGTGCCTTTTTTTTAGACTAGTTTAGCAGTTTGCTGACAGTGTCCACCAGGTCCATTATACTGTATATAGCAGTACGGTAGGCCACTGCTGTACCTACCTCTGTGTCGTCACTCGTCATCCATTAAGTATACTATCCATCCATCTACATTGTATACCTGTGGTGCCTTTTTTTTAGACTAGTTTAGCAGTTTGCTGACAGTGTCCACCAGGTCCAGTATACTGAATATAGCAGTACGGTAGGCCACTGCTGTACCTACCTCTGTGTCGTCACTCGTCATCCATTAAGTATACTATCCATCCATCTACATTGTATACCTGTGGTGGCTTTTTTTTTTAGACTAGTTTAGCAGTTTGCTGACAGTGTCCACCAGGTCCATTATACTGTATATAGCAGTACGGTAGGCCACTGCTGTACCTACCTCTGTGTCGTCACTCGTCATCCATTAAGTATACTATCCATCCATCTACATTGTATACCTGTGGTGCCTTTTTTTTTAGACTAGTTTAGCAGTTTGCTGACAGTGTCCACCAGGTCCATTATACTGTATATAGCAGTACAGTAGGCCACTGCTGTACCTACCTCTGTGTCGTCACTCGTCATCCATTAAGTATACTATCCATCCATCTACATTGTATACCTGTGGTGCCTTTTTTTTAGACTAGTTTAGCAGTTTGCTGACAGTGTCCACCAGGTCCATTATACTGTATATAGCAGTACGGTAGGCCACTGCTGTACCTACCTCTGTGTCGTCACTCGTCATCCATTAAGTATACTATCCATCCATCTACATTGTATACCTGTGGTGCCTTTTTTTTTAGACTAGTTTAGCAGTTTGCTGACAGTGTCCACCAGGTCCATTATACTGTATATAGCAGTACAGTAGGCCACTGCTGTACCTACCTCTGTGTCGTCACTCGTCATCCATTAAGTATACTATCCATCCATCTACATTGTATACCTGTGGTGCCTTTTTTTTAGACTAGTTTAGCAGTTTGCTGACAGTGTCCACCAGGTCCATTATACTGTATATAGCAGTACGGTAGGCCACTGCTGTACCTACCTCTGTGTCGTCACTCGTCATCCATTAAGTATACTATCCATCCATCTACATTGTATACCTGTGGTGCCTTTTTTTTAGACTAGTTTAGCAGTTTGCTGACAGTGTCCACCAGGTCCATTATACTGTATATAGCAGTACGGTAGGCCACTGCTGTACCTACCTCTGTGTCGTAACTCGTCATCCATTAAGTATACTATCCATCCATCTACATTGTATACCTGTGGTGCCTTTTTTTTAGACTAGTTTAGCAGTTTGCTGACAGTCTCCACCAGGTCCAGTATACTGTATATAGCAGTACGGTAGGCCACTGCTGTACCTACCTCTGTGTCGTCACTCGTCATCCATTAAGTATACTATCCATCCATCTACATTGTATACCTGTGGTGCCTTTTTTTTAGACTAGTTTAGCAGTTTACTGACAGTGTCCACCAGGTCCATTATACTGTATATAGCAGTACGGTAGGCCACTGCTGTACCTACCTCTGTGTCGTCACTCGTCATCCATTAAGTATACTATCCATCCATCTACATTGTATACCTGTGGTGCCTTTTTTTAGACTAGTTTAGCAGTTTGCTGACAGTGTCCACCAGGTCCATTATACTGTATATAGCAGTACGGTAGGCCACTGCTGTACCTACCTCTGTGTCGTCACTCGTCATCCATTAAGTATACTATCCATCCATCTACATTGTATACCTGTGGTGCCTTTTTTTTTAGACTAGTTTAGCAGTTTGCTGACAGTGTCCACCAGGTCCATTATACTGTATATAGCAGTACGGTAGGCCACTGCTGTACCTACCTCTGTGTCGTCATTCGTCATCCATTAAGTATACTATCCATCCATCTACATTGTATACCTGTGGTGCCTTTTTTTTAGACTAGTTTAGCAGTTTGCTGACAGTGTCCACCAGGTCCATTATACTGTATATAGCAGTACGGTAGGCCACTGCTGTACCTACCTCTGTGTCGTCACTCGTCATCCATTAAGTATACTATCCATCCATCTACATTGTATGCCTGTGGTGCCTTTTTTTTTAGACTAGTTTAGCAGTTTGCTGACAGTGTCCACCAGGTCCAGTATACTGTATATAGCAGTACGGTAGGCCACTGCTGTACCTACCTCTGTGTCGTCACTCGTCATCCATTAAGTATACTATCCATCCATCTACATTGTATACCTGTGGTGCCTATTTTTTAGACTAGTTTAGCAGTTTGCTGACAGTGTCCACCAGGTCCAGTATACTGTATATAGCAGTACGGTAGGCCACTGCTGTACCTACCTCTGTGTCGTCACTCGTCATCCATTAAGTAAACTATCCATCCATCTACATTGTATACCTGTGGTGCCTTTTAGTTGTGCACAGTATATATAGTAGTAGGCCATTGCTATTGATACTGGCATATATTTCCACACATTAAAATATGGAGAACAAAAATGTGGAGGTTAAAAAAATAGGGAAAGATCAAGATCCACTTCCACCTCGTGCTGAAGCTGCTGCCACTAGTCATGGCCAAGACGATGAAATGCCATCAACGTCGTCTGCCAAGGCCGATGCCCAATGTCATAGTACAGAGCATGTAAAGTCCAAAACACAAAAGTTCAGTAAAATGACCCAAAAATCAAAATTAAAAGCGTCTGAGGAGAAGCGTAAACTTGCCAATATGCCATTTACGACACGGAGTGGCAAGGAACGGCTGAGGCCCTGGCCTATGTTCATGGCTAGTGGTTCAGCTTCACATGAGGATGGAAGCACTCATCCTCTCGCTAGAAAAAAGAAAAGACTTAAGCTGGCAAAAGCACAGCAAAGAACTGTGCGTTCTTCGAAATCACAAATCCCCAAGGAGAGTCCAATTGTGTCGGTTGCGATGCCTGACCTTCCCAACACTGGACGGGAAGAGCTTGCGCCTTCCACCATTTGCACGCCCCCTGCAAGTGCTGGAAGGAGCACCCGCAGTCCAGTTCCTGATAGTCAAATTGAAGATGTCAGTGTTGAAGTACACCAGGATGAGGATATGGGTGTTGCTGGCGCTGGGGAGGAAATTGACAAGGAGGATTCTGATGGTGAGGTGGTTTGTTTAAGTCAGGCACCCGGGGAGACACCTGTTGTCTGTGGGAGGAATATGGCCATTGACATGCCTGGTCAAAATACAAAAAAAATCAGCTCTTCGGTGTGGAATTATTTCAACACAAATGCGGACAACAGGTGTCAAGCCGTGTGTTGCCTTTGTCAAGCTGTAATAAGTAGGGGTAAGGACGTTAAACACCTCGGAACATCCTCCCTTATACGTCACCTGCAGCGCATTCATCATAAGTCAGTGACAAGTTCAAAAACTTTGGGTGACAGTGGAAGCAGTCCACTGACCAGTAAATCCCTTCCTCTTGTACCCAAGCTCCTGCAAACCACACCACAAACTCCCTCAGTGTCAATTTCCTCCTTACCCAGGAAAGCCAATAATCCTGCAGGCCATGTCACTGGCAAGTCTGACGAGTCCTCTCCTGCCTGGGATTCCTCCGATGCATCCTTGAGTGTAACGCCTACTGCTGCTGGCGCTGCTGTTGTTGCTGCTGGGAGTCGATCGTCATCCCAGAGGGGAAGTCGGAAGACCACTTGTACTACTTCCAGTAAGCAATTGACTGTCCAACAGTCCTTTGCGAGGAAGATGAAATATCACAGCAGTCATCCTGCTGCAAAGCGGATAACTGAGGCCTTGGCAGCCTGGGTGGTGAGAAACGTGGTTCCGGTATCCATCGTTAATTCAGAGCCAACTATAGACTTGATTGAGGTACTGTGTCCCCGGTACCAAATACCATCTAGGTTCCATTTCTCTAGGCAGGCGATACCGAAAATGTACACAGACCTCAAAAAAAGACTCACCAGTGTCCTAAAAAATGCAGTTGTACCCAATGTCCACTTAACCACGGACATGTGGACAAGTGGAGCAGGGCAGACTCAGGACTATATGACTGTGACAGCCCACTGGGTAGATGTATTGCCTCCTGCTGCAAGAACAGCAGCGGCGGCACCAGTAGCAGCATCTCGCAAATGCCAACTCGTTCCTAGGCAGGCTACGCTTTGTATCACCGCTTTCCAGAATAGGCACACAGCTGAAAACCTCTTACGGCAACTGAGGAAGTTCATCGCAGAATGGCTTACCCCAATTGGACTCTCCTGGGGATTTGTGACATCGGACAATGCCACCAATATTGTGCGTGCATTACATCTGGGCAAATTCCAGCACGTCCCATGTTTTGCACATACCTTGAATTTGGTGGTGCAGAATTAATTAAAAAACGACAGGGGCGTTCAAGAGATGCTGTCGGTGGCCAGAAGAATTGCGGGCCATTTTCGGCGTTCAGGCACCGCGTACAGAAGACTGGAGCACCACCAAAAATACCTGAACCTGCCCTGCCATCATCTGAAGCAAGAGGTGGTAACGAGGTGGAATTCAACCCTCTATATGCTTCAGAGGATGGAGGAGCAGCAAAAGGCCATTCAAGCCTATACATCTGGCCACGATATAGGCAAAGGATGTGGAATGCACCTGTCTCAAGCGCAGTGGAGAATGATTTCAACGTTGTGAAAGGTTCTGCAACCCTTTGAACTTGCCACACGTGAAGTCAGTTCAGACACTGCCAGCCTGAGTCAGGTCATTCCCCTCATCAGGCTTTTGCAGAAGAAGCTGGAGACATTGAAGGAGGAGCTAAAACAGAGCGATTCCGCTAGGCATGTGGGACTTGTGGATGGAGCCCTTAATTCGCTTAACCAGGATTCACGGGTGGTCAATCTGTTGAAATCAGAGCACTACATTTTGGCCACCGTGCTCGATCCTAGATTTAAAACCTACGTTGTATCTCTCTTTCCGGCAGACACAAGTCTGCAGGGGTTCAAAGACCTGCTGGTGAGAAAATTGTCAAGTCAAGCGGAACGTGACCCGTCAACAGCTCCTCCTTCACATTCTCCCGCAACTGGGGGTGCGAGGAAAAGGCTAAGAATTCCGAGCCCACCCGCTGGTGGTGATGCAGGGCAGTCTGGAGCGAGTGCTGACATCTGGTCCGGACTGAAGGACCTGGCAACGATTACTGACATGTCGTCTACTGTCACTGCATATGATTCTCTCACCATTGAAAGAATGGTGGAGGATTATATGAGTGACCGCATCCAAGTAGGCACGTCAGACAGTCCATACGTATACTGGCAGGAAAAAAGAGGAAATTTGGAGGCCCTTGCAGAAACTGGCTTTATTCTACCTAAGTTGCCCTCCCTCCAGTGTGTACTCCGAAAGAGTGTTTAGTGCAGTCGCTCACCTTGTCAGCAATTGGCGTACGAGGTTACTTCCAGAAAATGTGGAGAAGATGATGTTCATTAAAATGAATTATAATCAATTCCTCCGTGGAGACATTCACCAGCAGCAATTGCCTCCAGAAAGTACACGGGGACCTGAGATGGTGGATTCCAGTGGGGACGAATTAATAATCTGTGAGGAGGGGGATGTACACAGTGAAAGGGGTGATGAATCGGACGATGAGGAGGAGGTGGACATCTTGCCTCTGTAGAGCCAGTTTGTGCAAGAGATTGATTGCTTCTTTTTTGGTGGGGGCCCAAACCAACTAGTCATTTCAGTCACAGTCGTGTGGCAGACCCTGTCGCTGAAATGATGGGTTCGTTAAAGTGTGCATGTCCTGTTTATACAACATAAGGGTGGGTGGGAGGGCCCAAGGACAATTCCATCTTGCACCTCTTTTTTCTTTCATTTTTCTTTGCATCATGTGCTGTTTGGGGACTATTTTTTTGAAGTGCCATCCTGTCTGACACTGCAGTGCCACTCCTAGATGGGCCAGGTGTTTGTGTCGGCCACTTGGGTCGCTTAGCTTAGTCACACAGCTACCTCATTGCGCCTCTTTTTTTCTTTGCATCATGTGCTGTTTGGGGACTATTTTTTTGAAGTGCCATCCTGCCTGACACTGCAGTGCCACTCCTAGATAGGCAAGGTGTTTGTGTCGGCCACTTGGGTCGCTTAGCTTAGTCACACAGCTACCTCATTGCGCCTCTTTTTTTCTTTGCATCATGTGCTGTTTGGAGACTATTTTTTTGAAGTGCCATCCTGTCTGACACTGCAGTGCCACTCCTAGATGGGCCAGGTGTTTGTGTCGGCCACTTGGGTCGCTTAGCTTAGTCACACAGCGACCTTGGTGCGCCTCTTTTTTTCTTTGCATCATGTGCTGTTTGGGGACTATTGTTTTGAAGTGCCATCCTGTCTGACACTGCAGTGCCACTCCTAGATGGGCCAGGTGTTTGTGTCGGCCACTTGGGTCGCTTAGCTTAGTCACACAGCGACCTTGGTGCACCTCTTTTTTTCTTTGCATCGTGTGCTGTTTGGGGACTATTTTTTTGAAGTGCCATCCTGTCTGACACTGCAGTGCCACTCCTAGATGGGCCAGGTGTTTGTGTCGGCCACTTGGGTCGCTTAGCTTAGTCACACAGCTACCTCATTGCGCCTCTTTTTTTCTTTGCATCATGTGCTGTTTGGGGACTATTTTTTTGAAGTGCCATCCTGCCTGACACTGCAGTGACACTCCTAGATGGGCAAGGTGTTTGTGTCGGCCACTTGGGTCGCTTAGCTTAGTCACACAGCTACCTCATTGCGCCTCTTTTTTTCTTTGCATCATGTGCTGTTTGGAGACTATTTTTTTGAAGTGCCATCCTGTCTGACACTGCAGTGCCACTCCTAGATGGGCAAGGTGTTTGTGTCGGCCACTTGGGTCGCTTAGCTTAGTCACACAGCTACCTCATTGCGCCTCTTTTTTTCTTTGCATCATGTGCTGTTTGGGGACTATTGTTTTGAAGTGCCATCCTGTCTGACACTGCAGTGCCACTCCTAGATGGGCCAGGTGTTTGTGTCGGCCACTTGGGTCGCTTAGCTTAGTCACACAGCGACCTTGGTGCGCCTCTTTTTTTCTTTGCATCATGTGCTGTTTGGGGACTATTTTTTTGAAGTGCCATCCTGCCTGACTCTGCAGTGCCACTCCTAGATGGGCCAGGTGTTTGTGTCGGCCACTTGTGTCGCTTAGCTTAGCCATCCAGCGACCTCGGTGCAAATTTTAGGACTAAAAATAATATTTTAGGTGTGAGGTGTTCAGAATAGACAGTGAAAATGAGGGGAAATTATGGTTATTGAGGTTATTAATACTTTGGGATCAAAATGATCCCCAAATTCTATGATTTAAGCTGTTTTTAGGGGTTTTTTGAAAAAAACACCCGAATCCAAAACACACCCGAATCCGACAAAAAATTTTCGGTGAGGTTTTGCCAAAACGCGTCCGAATCCAAAACACGGCCGCGGAACCGAACCCAAAACCAAAACACAAAACCCGAAAAATTTCCCGTGCACATCACTAGTTTATAGTGAAAGGAGACCTGTCGGTCATCCAAAAAATAAGTCAAAGGCGTGGAACAGGCACTGAGAATGCATAGAATACCAGGGAAGAGGTAATGTGCATTTATGCACAAAAACAGTCAAACTTCAGACCAGACCTGGGAAATACAGCTGGAAGTTTGGAAATTGCGCAGTAATATTGGGGTAGATGAATTAAGCCTGGAGAAGTGATACGTGGAAGGCCTATCAGCTCCTAACTGTCATTTTGCAAACCCATAATGATTGGCTGGTGCGATATCACCTTCCACTTATCACTTCTCCAGGCTTAATACATCTGCCCCATTGTGACCTAAATGCAGACTTGGGCAACTTGTGGCTTGTCAGATACAGTGGAACTACAAATCTCAGAATGATCACTCTAAGGGGGGTGTCCAATTAGGGGTAAAAAAACATCTGGCGCGAAAAATGTAAGTTTTTCTTTTGGCTACTTCTCCAGATATATTGGCGATATTTCTCCCATAAAAAATCCCTTTTCTCACAAAAAAACACACAGGGTCAGTGAAACCTCTGCGTCTTCGCGTTCAGGTCTTATCGGGGATTTTGTTTTCGCTTGCCTAAAGCAGGTGAAATAAAATCCCAGATAAGCCGCTGCTCGCACCGGCTTTTTGAATAGCCCCCGGCAAAACAATTACCAGCGACAAATGACCGCAGGTAATTGGATTTTACCCCCCTAAGCCTTAGGCAAATCTCAGCTCTGTTTACTGTTCCAACAATCCTCCTGGACTAGTTCATATTATACATGTGACCTGAATCATACTGTGTCAATATTGTGCTCCTTTCAGTGTGTGTTCTGTGCCACAAAAACTGCCTGTTGTACTGCATATAAGGGGGACTCTGCCTGCCATAATGTGTAAAAGGGGGACCTATCCTGCTGTAATGTGTAAAAGGGGCAATCTGCCTGCCGTAATGTGTAAAAGGGGGACTCTGCCCGCCACAATGTGTAAAAGGGGGACCTATCTTGCCGTAATGTTAAAAGGGGGACTCTGCCTGCCGTAATGTGTAAAAGGGGTACTCTGGCTGCCGGAATGTGTAAAAGGGGAACTCTGCCTGCCGTAACATGTGTAAGTGGCAGTACTGTGTGGCATATTATGAATTGTTTTTATTTTGTGGCCATGCTTCTTCCCCATGGAGCCACACCCCTATATTTTTGCCACATGCCTACAGCATGCACTGGTCCTATTTTAAATATGATGTGGGGGGGGGGGGGGGGCAATGCTGTTTCTTGCACACAGCGCTAAAATGTCTAGCTACGGCACTGCAGATAGTAGCTTAAGAGAGACCATCAAAGCAATACAGAGAGCATCCCAGAAACCAATATATAATACAAAGAACATTCCAGAGATAAATATACAATACAGCAAGAAGCATTCCAGAGAAATATACAATACAGAGAGCACTCCAGAGACCGATAAACAATACACACAGCTTCTTAAGACAGCCTATCAGACAATACAGAGAGCATCTCAGAGACCAATATATAATACAGAGAACATTCCAGCGATAAATATACAATACAGCAAGCAGCATTCCAGAGAAATTATCAATACAGAGAGCACTTCAGAGATTGATACACAATACACACAGCATCTTAAGAGAGACCATCAGACAATACAGAGAGCATCCCAGAGACCAATATATAATACAGAGAACATTCCAGAGGTAAATATACAATACATCAAGAAGCATTCCAGAGAAATATACAATACAGATAGCACTCCAGAGACTGATACACAATACACACAGCATCTTAAGAGAGCCCGTCAGACAATACAGAGAGCATCCCAGAGACCAATATATAATACAGATTTCAGCATTCCAGGGATTGCTATGCAGTACAGAGAGCATTTTACAGGCTCTCAGATAATATAGAGATCATTCCACAGCTTAATATACAATAAAGAGAGCAGCATTCCAGAACTGTCATATAATACTGAGAGCATTTCAGAGATTTCCAAACAATGCAGAGAACATTCCAAAGGCCAATAAATAATAGAGCATTATTCCAGCAACCGCCATACAATACAGAGAACATTCTAGAGACCACCATAGAATATAAACAGCAATCCAGAGACAGACACGCAATATTTATTTATTTATGAACAGCTATGTGTATAGTGCACATATGTGGTGGGCTGTAATGGCGTCTGAGTTTGCTGGAGGTGCGGGATGCCGGCCGAACTCGGACGTTTTTTAAAGCGGTAAGTACCGTATACACGGAGAGAGATGTGTGTTGATCGATCTATCAGTGACCGCTCAGCACAGCGCGATGTGTACTGAGCGGGGGGACCTCTTATTTCACCCAGCGGTGAAATAAGCAACCTGCTAGATTGCGCACTGCATGCACTCCAATCTAGCACCGACGATAGCGCTGCGTGGGGCCGCGCATCGCTATCGCTGTAGGGGGACACACACTGAGAGATCCGTGCTTCAGTTCTAAACAATCTAGTCAGATCTCTCCGCGTGTAACCCCCTTTAGTCATGCCTTGAATATTACTGCCGATTTAATTTTTTTTTTATCAGAATTTGTCCGGCTGTGAAAGTTTGGGGGTGGGCTTAGGGGAAGCCAATGTTGAGTCCCGGGTACACCGCAGCAGCTATGGTACACAGCACCGGTAAACTGCCATCATATAAATGACATACATCTACACATGTATGTTTATATGTGCTTAGCGGCTCCCCCTGCAGCCCAACAGCCACCGCTGCACAATACAATGGGCAAGAAAAGGCGAGCATTTAAAAAATACAAATCTGACGGGGAAGCAGAGTCATTTCAGCACTATAAGGAATGTAACAAAAAGTGCAAAAAAGGAAATAAGAGCGGCTAAAGTAGAAACTGAAAAACTAGGAGCAAAGGAAAGCAAAGCGAATCCCAAAAAATTCTTTAAATACATTAATAGCAAGAGATTAAAAAAGGAGAGTATAGGCCCTTTGAAAGACAAGTTGGGAGTCTTAAGCAAAAATGATAATGACATAGCGGACACACTAAATGAGTTTTTTTCAACAGTATTCACTAGAGAGGACCCAATTCAGGGACTGACACACAATCTCAATAATGAGAATATCACACTGATAGGTACTTATTTAAGCGAGGAAGTAGTCTGTGACCGATTAAAACATTTAAAGATTAATAAATCACCAGGGCCCGATGGTATTCATCCAAGGGTTCTAATGGAGCTTCACTCTAAACTGGCAATACCGCTTTGATCTTTAAGGATTCAGTTATATCAGGTATGGTTCCCAAAGACTGGCGTATAGCGGAAGTAGTGCCTATATTCAAAAAGGGAAGTAAAGCTGAACCAGGTAATTATAGACCAGTTAGTCTTACATCTATAGTGGGGAAAGTATTGGAAGGTATTCTAAGAGATAGTATTCAGAAGTTCCTTGAAGTCAATAAGGTCATTAAAAGGAATCAACATGGGTTTATGAAGGACAAATCCTGTCAAACCAACTTACTTGGCTTTTATGAAACAGTAAGCGCAAACCTAGATCAGGGTAAAGACGTGGATGTAATCTTTTTAGACTTTGCCAAAGCGTTCGATACTGTACCACACATGAGACTTATCTACAAGCTACAAGAATCAGGGCTAGGAAGCACAATATGCACTTGGGTCAAAAACTGGTTAGATAATAGGGAGCAGCGCGTTGTGGTTAATGGATCTTTTTCAAATTGGACTGAAGTGCTAAGTGGTGTGCCGCAAGGCTCAGTATTAGGACCGCTATTGTTCAATATTTTCATTAACGACCTAACAGAAGGTCTAGAGAGCATGGTATCAATTTTTGCAGATGATACCAAATTGTGTAAGGCTATAAATACAGAGGAGGATGCCGAGTCTCTTCAGAATGACTTAGTTAAATTAGAAGCATGGGCAGCCAAATGGAGAATGCGCTTCAACACAGACAAGTGTAAGGTAATGCACTGTGGTAACAAGAACAAAAATTACACCTACCTACTAAATGGGGTAAAATTAGGGTATTCTGTACTGGAAAAGGACTTAGGTGTCCTCATAGATAGCAAGCTAAGCAGTAGTACCCAAAGTAGGACTGCAGCAAAGAAGGCTAATAAGATATTAGCATGCATAAAACGGGGTATTGATGCTAGGGACGAGAGTATTATACTCCCGTTATATAAATCACTAGTGAGGCCACACCTTGAATACTGTGTACAATTCTGGGCACCGTACTTCAAAAAGGATATCCTGGAGCTAGAAAAGGTTCAGAGGAGGGCGACCAAACTAATCAAGGGCATGGAGACGATGGAATACAAGGAAAGGCTTGAAAGACTAGGCATGTTTACATTGGAAAAGCGGAGACTAAGAGGGGATATGATCAACATCTACAAATATATAAGGGGACAATACACAGAGCTTGCGCGGGACTTGTTTTTGGTTAGATCAACACAGAGGACTCGTGGACACTCGCGCAGGTTAGAGGAGAGGAGATTCCGCACAATACGGCGTAAAGGCTTTTTCACGGTAAGGACAATACGTGTTTGGAATTCCCTGCCCGAGGGAGTTGTAATGGCGGAATCTGTCAACACCTTTAAGAATGGGTTAGATAAATTCCTAATGGATAAAGATATCCAGGGTTATGATGCATAGTCATGCATTATAGTTACTATAAATAGGGATAAAATGTAACGGCTGACAGCAGCATCAGTCAGAAATTTTAGTCAAATCATCATGCATAGGAGACCACAAATAGGTTGAACTCGATGGACAATTGTCTTTTTTCAACCTCAGATACTATGTTACTATGTTACTATGTTACTAATATAATTTCAAAGTCCTATACAAAATACAAAGAGGATTCCAAAGACTGGGGGAGATGTATTAAGCCTGGAGAAGTGATAAAGCAGTGATAAGTACAAGGTGATAACGCACCAGCCAATCAGCTCCTAACTGTCAATTTACTTATTTGAGCTGATTGGCTGGTGCTTTATTGCCTTGCATTTATCACTGGTTTATCACTTCTCCAAGCTTAATACATCTGCTCCACAGATACACAATGCAGAGAGCATTCCAGAAACAGGAATATAATACAGGGAGTGTCCCAGAGACTGGTATATAATACAGGGAGTATCCCAGAGACTGGTATATAATACAGGGAGTGTCCCAGAGACTGGTATATAATACAGGGAGTGTCCCAGAGACTGGTATATAATACAGATACCATTCCAGAGATATCTATTTATTACAAATGTTTGTGTATTTAATCTCGCTCCATGGAATTAGCTCAGGTACGTGAGCAGGTATAGTCAGGACTCGGATTTATGTACTAAGCCTTGAAGAGAGATAAGCGGAGAGAGATAAAGTACCTACCAATTAGCTCCTGTCATTTTTTCAAACCCAGTAAAAAGAAAGAGACTATACGCCTTTTCTGGGGCACACCTGTAAATAAATCAGTTTAAAAATTAGCTATTATTATTCATTTTAAAATCTGACAGCAATCAAGATTCCAACAGCGAAACGTACATCACTTCCGGTTCTGGTTCGGGTCCGACTTCCGGTCAGCGGAGACACGGGCGCTGGTGGTCGCTCTCCAAACCCCTTCATGCAGGAGACATGGCGGCATTACCCAGCACAGAGACACAGAATCATATGTGCTCTTCTATCCCCCTTTTTTCCATAGGAGCGGGCGGGCTCTCTCATTTCAGCAGCCGGGATACCCTGCACTGATACAATTGTTACAGCGGCATCAGGGTTCCTTGTGTAGCAATAAGAAAAAGCAGAAGCAAGCTCCTCTCTGTGTTATCAGATCGCAGTGGAAGTTTTGGTGTCTCTCTCATCCGGTATTCAATGTGTAAACAGATGCAGGACAGCAGAAGACCCCATACTCCCATATACTCTGGTTTCTATATTCTCTTTACAAAGTATATCAGTAGGAGGATTTTTAATGCAATGTGCAATATATATCAACGATCACACGGACAACTGCATTGTTTTTTGCAATATTCTAGTTACAGCGGAATAAGGCTTTCAGCGGATTGATGTAACCACATTATCCAGGTGGTATATTATTGTGGGATTTGGCTGACAATGAGGGGATATAGCTGAACCTTTCTGTGCTGGATATACAGCTGTGGCAATTATTTTGCAGAAACTGTGGATATACATGTGTCTGTTTTTGGCATGCAACTTTTGCTGCCCGTATTGCAATTTGTGATATTTATTTATAGTGCAATTGGGCTGCTATCGGTCATCAAGATACATAAAGATGTTTTGATTGATTACAAATGCACTACTTATGTTATTAGACAAATGCAAGATTTACCCTGATTTATGCTATATATCAGGATATATGTAATGCAGGTTATCTGAGGGTTATATGGCGAGCTTGTCTCTAAAAGGGGTACTTGCGTCACCCATAAGACTGATCTGTGGTGTGCCATCTATACCTTATCTGAACACACTTATTATAAGTGTCTAAATAACAAAAGGGAGTACATACAAACTCCAACATTTTACCCTCTCCTTTTTTTTCTTGTTAACAATTTATAAGGTGGTGAATAGAGCGACCATACTTCACAATATGTTCTATTGGCAGATAAATTTATGGGAACAAAGTTTTCCGGTTACCGTATTTTCATATTTTCGTTATTTATGAGCTATTCCATGCTGGATTGATAATTATTTCCCAGTATTTAACTGCTATATGTCACATAAAGCCTAGGATTTTAAAATTAATAATAAAAGCTAATTTTTAAACTGATTTATTTTATTTACAAGTGTGCCCCAGAAAAGGCATATTGGGCGTCATTCCAAGTTGATCGCTAGCTGAAAATGTTCGCTGCGCAGCGATGACGCAAAAAAAATGGCATTCTGCGCATGCGGCACAATGCGCACGCGTGACGTACTTTCACAACGGCCGATGTAGTTTCACACAAGGTCTAGCGAAGCTTTTCAGTCGCACTGCTGGCCGCAGAGTGATTGACATGAAGTGGGTGTTTCTGGGTGTCAACTGACCGTTTTCAGGGAGTATTCCAAAAAACGCAGGCGTGTTAGGAAAAACGCAGGCGTGGCTGGCCGAACGCGGGGCGTGTTTGTGATGTCAAATCCGGAACTGAACAGTTTGAAGTGATCGCAAGCGCTGAGTAGGTCTGAAGCTACTCTGAAACTGCACAAAATTATTTTGCTGCCGCTTTGCGATCCTTTCGTTCGTACTTCTGCTAAACTAAAAAGCTAGCAAGCGAACAACTCGGAATGACCCCCAAAGTCTCTTTCTTTTTACTTAACCCTTTTCTTGTATAGTCTTTGGTGACTAATTATCTGGGAGCACCGCCAACCCAGTGCCACAAAGTAATTCACATTCTGATACGGCCTATATGTTGGGTTTACACTATTAATATATTATACATAAAGGTCCTGTGCGGTTTCAAAACATTTCTTTTGTTTCACATTTTTCAAACCCAGCCTGTTACACGGCAGGTAGGATCTGATTGGCTGGTACTTTCTCTCCACTTTATCTCTCTCCAATGATTAAGGGTCTACTCATCAAGCACTGAAAAGAATGGAGAAGTGAGCCTGTGGAGAAGTTGCCCATGGCAACCAATCGGCTGCTCCGTATAATTGTATAATATGCAAATTACAAATGTGACGTCAATGCTGATTGGTTGCCATGGACAACTTCTCCACAGGCTCACTTCTCCACACTTATCACTGCTTCATGAATAGACCCCTTCGTATCTCTTAGATATGGCAAATGAAACTGTAATACACAACGACACACTTGCCTGTAATGTTATGCTCCCAGTCCAGGAATGGCCGTCTGTCCCATTGCACTCTCTCCCAGGAGGGACTCAGCAAAGCCTAGATGCCGGAAAGGCGTTGCTGAGTCAACCATTGACGGTAATGGAGACCATACCGCTAATGCCATCTATAGATAGTGTAATCGGTACAGTGATGAACAGTGGTAAGCTAAGCTTACTATTTGGTTGGACTCGAAGAAAGCAAGATGGCTGCCCGTCTCTTCCCACTGTGTTCCCGTGGCGGACTGCCACGCTGCGGACGCTGAAAATAAAGTTACTTCTATGACATCATCTTACACCGACCATGCAATGTCTACCAAACGATGAGCAATCCTGAGTTACATTGATATTAAATGAAAAAGCAAGACACATTAAAAGTGATACAGTATTTGCAAAAATGATGTGATCAGTTCTGTATTACACTGGAACAATAAATTATTGTGAGACATAAAATGCCTCCGGCTGATGAGGAAATCTGATGTCATCATACGCTTTGTGTCTGTTATTACAGATTGGACTGACCTCTGACCTCATGCCTTTATATGGCGATGGACTTATAGCTAATTGTGATCTGTGCAGACCTCTGTACATCTATCACAATATGCTGTTGTTTCGGGTGGGGGTGGTGGTGGTGGTGGTGGTGGGGTGGGGTTCCTCTAAATTCTCAAAGTAACTGTGACCTGGCCAGGAGCCCAAACCGCGAGCCAAACTACCCGAAATCTCTCTCACAGAGCTGCATCTTGTGACACGTGTGATGTCGGCCAATTCCTTGCAAAACAACAGCTCAGCAGATTTATGTGTTTATTGTGCAACTTGTCACCATAAACAGTATGCAACATATGGGGGTCATTCAGAGTTGATCGCTCGCTAGCTATTTTTTGCAGCGCTGTGATCAGATAGTCACCGTCTATGGGGGAGTGTATTTTCGCTTTGCAAGTGTAGCCGAGCGGTTCAGATAAGTTTTGTGCAGTTTCTGAGTAGGTCTGAACTTACTCAGCCGCTGCGATCACTTCAGCCTGTCCGGGACCGGAATTGATGTCAGACACCCGCCCTGCAAACGCTTGGACACGCCTGCATTTTTCCAGCCACTCCCTGAAAACGGTCAGTTACCACCCACAAACGCCCTCTTCCTGTCAATCTTCTTGCGATCGGCTGTGCGAATGGATTCTTCGTTAAATCCATCGCTCAGCACCGATTCGCTTTGTACCCGTACGACGCGCCTGCGCATTGCGGTGCATGCACAGTTTTTCAGAGTTTTGACCTGAACGCAACGCTGCAAAAAATAGCTAGCGAGCGATCAACTCTGAATGACCCCCATAGTATATAGAGCAGCAGGAGACTTACGACATCTCAGCGAGAGTGCCTGGCACCGCAAACGTCTTCCTCTTTATAGATAGCGCACAACCGGCGCTCTCTTATTACCCTCTCTGTTACTCACTTTAGGAAAATACCTTTACACCAGAGGTTCTCATCCAGGTCATTCTGTCTGTGGAAGCAGGTGGGGCAAATAGTGACCGACCCCTCACACCTACCCTACACCCTTCTATATTACCCACACTGATACCCACTCACACCTACCCTGCACCCTTCTATATTACCCACACCGATACCCCCTCACACCTACCCTACACCCTTCTATATTACCCACACTGATACCCCTCACACCTACCCTACACCCTTCTATATTACCCACACTGATACCCCCTCACACCTAACCCACACCCTTCTATATTACCCACACTGATACCCCCTCACATCTATCCTACAACTTCTATATTACCCACACTAATACCCCCTCACACCTACCCTGCACCCTTCTATATTACCCACACTGATACCCCCTCACACCTACCCTGCACCCTTCTATATTACACTGATACCCCCTCACACCTACCCTACACTTTCTATATTACCCACACTGATACCCCCTCACACCTACCTCACACCCTTCTATATTACCTACACTGATACCCCCTCACACCTATCCTACACCCTTCTATATTACCCACACTGATACCCCCTCACACCTACCCCACACCCTTCTATATTACCTACACTGATACCCCCTCACACCTACCCTACAACCTTCTATATTACCCACACTGATACCCCCTCACACCTACCCCACACCCTTCTATATTACCCACACTGATACCCCCTCACACCTACCCTACACCCTTCTATATTACCCACACTGATACCACCTCACACCTACCCCACACCCTTCTAAATTACCCACACTGATACTCCCTCGCACCTACCCTACACCCTTCTATATTACCTACACCGATATCCCCTCACACCTACCCTGCACCCTTCTATATATTACCCACACTGATACCACCTCACACCTACCCCACACCCTTCTAAATTACCCACACTGATACCCCCTCACACCTACCCCACACCCTTCTATATTACTCACACTGATACCCCCTCACACCTACCCTACACCCTTCTATATTACCCACACTGAAACCCCCTCACACCTACCCTACACCCTTCTATATTACCCAAACTGATACCCCCTCACACCTGCCCTACACCCTTCTATATTACCCACACTGATACCTCCTCACACCTACCCCACACCCTTCTATATTACCCACACTGATACCCCCTCACACCTACCCCACACCCTTCTATATTACTTACACTGATACCCCCTCACACCTACCCTACACCTTCAATATTACCCACACTTATACCCCCTTTCACCTACCCTACACCCTTCTATATAACCCACACTGATACCTCCTCACACCTACACTACACCCTTCTATATTACCCACACTGATACCCCCTCACACCTACTACATGCTTCTATATTACTCAAACTGATACCCCCTCACACCTACCTTATACCCTTCTATATTACCCACACTAATACCCCCTCACACCTACCCTACACCCTTATATATTACCCACACTGATACCCCCTCACACCTACTACACCCTTCTATATTACCCACACTGATACCTCCTAACACCTACCCTACACCCTTCTATATTACCCACACTGATACTCCCTCACACCTACCCTACACCCTTCTATATTAACCACACTTTACCACACTGATACCCCCTCACACCTACCCTACACCCTTCTATATTACCCACACTGATACCCCCTCACACCTAACCCACACCCTTCTTTGTTACTCACAATGATACCCCCTCACACCTACCCCACACCCTTCTATATTACCCACACTTATACCCCCTTACACCCTTCTTAATTAACCACACTGATACCCCCTCAAAACTACCCTACACACTTCTATATTACTCACACTGATACCCCCTCACACCTGCCCTACACCCTTCTGTATTACCCACACTGATACCCCATCACACCTACCACACACCCTTCTATATTACTCACACTGATACCCCCTCACACCTGCCCTACACCCTTCTGTATTACCCACATGGATACCCCATCACACCTACCACACACCCTTCTATATTAACCACACTGATACCCCCTCACACCTACCACACACCCTTCTATTTTACTCACAATGATACCCCCTCACACCTACCCCACACCCTTCTATATTACCCACACTGATACCCCCTCACACCTACCCTACACCCTTCTATATTACCCACACTGATAGCCCCTCACACCTACCTCACACCCTTCTATATTACTCACAATGATACCTCCTCACACCTACCCTACACCCTTCTATATTACCCACACTAATACCCCCTCACACCTACCCTACACCTTCAATATTAACCACACTTATACCCCCTTTCACCTACCCTACACCCTTCTATATTACCCACACTGATACCTCCTCACACCTACACTACACCCTTCTATATTACTCACATTGATATCCCCACACCTACTCTACACGCTTTTATATTACCCACACTGATACCCCCTCACACCTGCCCTACACCCTTCTATATTACCCACACTGATAACCCCCCACACCTACCCTACTCCCATCTATATTACCCACACTGATACCCCCTCACACCTACCCTACTCCCACCTATACGACCCACACTAATACACCCTCACACCTACCCTACTCCCACCTATACTACACCCACTAATACACCCTCACACCTACCCTACTCCTATCTCTATTACACACACTGATACCCCTCACACCTACATACTCCCATCTATATTACCCACACTGATACCCCCTCACACCTACCCTACACCCTTCTATATTACCCACACTGATACCCCCTTACACCTTCCCTACTCCCATCTATATTGCCCACACTAATACCCCCTCACACCTACCCTAGTCCTATCAATATTACACACACTGATACCCCCTCACACCTACCCTACTCCCACCTATACTACCCACACTAATACACCCTCACACCTACCCTATTCCCGTCTATATTACCCACACTGATACCCCTTCACACCTACTCTACTCCCATTTATACTGCCCACACTGATACCCCCTCACACCTACCCTACACCCTTCTATATTACCCACACTGATACCCCCTCACACCTACCATACAACCTTCTATATTACCCACACTGATACCCCCTCACACCTACCATACAACCTTCTATATTACCCACACTAATACCCGCTCACACCTACTCTACTCCCATCTATACTGCCCACACTGATACCCCCTCACACATGCCTTACACTCTTCTATATTACTCACACTGATACCCCCTCACACCTACCTTACACCCTTCTATATTACCTATACTAATACCCCCTCACACCTATCCTACTCCCGTTTTTATTACCCACATTGAAACCCTCTCACAGCTACCCTACACCCTTCTATATTAACCACACTGATACCCCCTCACACCTATCCTACACCCTTCTATATTACCCACACTGATACCCCCTCACACCTACTACCCCCTTCTATATTACCCACACTGATACCCCCTCACACCTACCCTACACCCTTCTATATTACCTACACTGATACTCCCTCACACCTACCCTACGCCCTTCTATATTAACCACACTTTACCACACTGATACCCCCTCACACCTAACCCACACCCTTCTTTGTTACTCACAATGATACCCCCTCACACCTACCCCACACCCTTCTATATTACCCACACTTATACCCCCTTACACCTACCTCACACCCTTCTTAATTAACCACACTGATACCCCCTCAAAACTACCCTACACACTTCTATATTACTCACACTGATACCCCCTCACACCTGCCCTACACCCTTCTGTATTACCCACACTGATGCCCCATCACACCTACCACACACCCTTCTATATTACTCACACTGATACCCCCTCACACCTGCCCTACACCCTTCTGTATTACCAACACGGATACCCCATCACACCTACCACACACCCTTCTATATTAACCACACTGATACCCCTCACACCTACCACACATCCTTCTATTTTACTCACAATGATACCCCCTCACACCTACCCCACACCCTTCTATATTACCCACACTGATACCCCCTCACACCTACCCTACACCCTTCTATATTACCCACACTGATAGCCCCTCACACCTACCTCACACACTTCTATATTACTCACAATGATACCCCCTCACACCTACCCTACACCCTTCTATATTACCCACACTGATACCCCCTCACACCTACCCTACACCCTTCTGTATTACCCACATTGATATCCCCTCACACCTACCCTACATGCTTTTATATTACCCACACTGATAACCCCCCACACCTACCCTACTCCCATCTATTTTACCCACACTGATACCCCCTCACACCTACCCTACTCCCACCTATACAACCCACACTAATACACCCTCACACCTACCCTACTCCCACCTATACTACACCCACTAATACACCCTCACACCTACCCTACTCCTATCTCTATTACACACACTGATACCCCTCACACCTACATACTCCCATCTATATTACCCACACTGATACCCCCTCACACCTACCCTACACCCTTCTATATTACCCACACTGAAACCCCTTACACCTACCCTACTCCCATCTATATTGCCCACACTAATACCCCCTCACACCTACCCTAGTCCTATCAATATTACACACACTGATACCCCCTCACACCTACCCTACTCCCACCTATACTACCCACACTAATACACCCTCACACCTACCCTATTCCCGTCTATATTACCCACACTGATACCCCTTCACAACTACTATACTCCCATTTATACTGCCCACACTGATACCCCCTCATACCTACCCTACACCCTTCTATATTACCCACACTGATACCCCCTCACACCTACCATACAACCTTCTATATTACCCACACTGATACCCCCTCACACCTACCATACAACCTTCTATATTACCCACACTAATACCCGCTCACACCTACTCTACTCCCATCTATACTGCCCACACTGATACCCCCTCACACCTACCTTACACCCTTCTATATTACTCACACTGATACCCCCTCACACCTACCTTACACCCTTCTATATTACCTATACTAATACCCCCTCACACCTATCCTACTCCCGTTTTTATTACCCACACTGAAACCCTCTCACAGCTACCCTACACCCTTCTATATTAACCACACTGATACCCCCTCACACCTACCCTACACCCTTCTATATTACCCACACTGATACACCCTCACACCTACCCTACACCCTTCTATATTAACCACACTGATGCCCTCACACCTACCCTTCCATATTACCGACACTGATATCCCCTCACACCCACCCTTCACCCTTCTATATTACCTACACTGAAACCCTCTCACAGCTACCCTACACCCTTCTATATTAACCACACTAATGCACTCACACATACCCCTCACACCTACCCTACACCCTTCAATATTACCCACACTGATACCCCTCACACCTACCCCACACCCTTCTATATTACCCACACCGATATCCCCTCACACCTACTCTTCTATATTACCCACACTGATACCTTCTCACACCTACCCTACCCCCTTCTATATTACCCACACTGATACTCCCTCACATACCCTACACCCTTCTATATTACCCACACTGATACCCCCTCACACCTACCCTACACCCTTCTGTATTACCCACATTGATATCCCCTCACACCTACCCTACATGCTTTTATATTACCCACACTGATAACCCCCCACACCTACCCTACTCCCATCTATTTTACCCACACTGATACCCCCTCACACCTACCCTACTCCCACCTATACAACCCACACTAATACACCCTCACACCTACCCTACTCCCACCTATACTACACCCACTAATACACCCTCACACCTACCCTACTCCTATCTCTATTACACACACTGATACCCCTCACACCTACATACTCCCATCTATATTACCCACACTGATACCCCCTCACACCTACCCTACACCCTTCTATATTACCCACACTGAAACCCCTTACACCTACCCTACTCCCATCTATATTGCCCACACTAATACCCCCTCACACCTACCCTAGTCCTATCAATATTACACACACTGATACCCCCTCACACCTACCCTACTCCCACCTATACTACCCACACTAATACACCCTCACACCTACCCTATTCCCGTCTATATTACCCACAATGATACCCCTTCACAACTACTATACTCCCATTTATACTGCCCACACTGATACCCCCTCATACCTACCCTACACCCTTCTATATTACCCACACTGATACCCCCTCACACCTACCATACAACCTTCTATATTACCCACACTGATACCCCCTCACACCTACCATACAACCTTCTATATTACCCACACTAATACCCGCTCACACCTACTCTACTCCCATCTATACTGCCCACACTGATACCCCCTCACACCTACCTTACACCCTTCTATATTACTCACACTGATACCCCCTCACACCTACCTTACACCCTTCTATATTACCTATACTAATACCCCCTCACACCTATCCTACTCCCGTTTTTATTACCCACACTGAAACCCTCTCACAGCTACCCTACACCCTTCTATATTAACCACACTGATACCCCCTCACACCTACCCTACACCCTTCTATATTACCCACACTGATACACCCTCACACCTACCCTACACCCTTCTATATTAACCACACTGATGCCCTCACACCTACCCTTCCATATTACCGACACTGATATCCCCTCACACCCACCCTTCACCCTTCTATATTACCTACACTGAAACCCTCTCACAGCTACCCTACACCCTTCTATATTAACCACACTAATGCACTCACACATACCCCTCACACCTACCCTACACCCTTCAATATTACCCACACTGATACCCCTCACACCTACCCCACACCCTTCTATATTACCCACACCGATATCCCCTCACACCTACTCTTCTATATTACCCACACTGATACCTTCTCACACCTACCCTACCCCCTTCTATATTACCCACACTGATACTCCCTCACATACCCTACACCCTTCTATATTACCCACACCGACACCCCCTCACACCTACCCTACACCCTTCTATATTACTCACACTGGTATCACCTCACACCGACCCTACACCCTTCTATATTACCCACACTAATACCCCCTCACACCTACCCTACACCCTTCTATATTACCAACACCGATATCCCCTCACACCTACCCTACACCCTTCTTTATTACCCACACCGATACCCCCTCACTCCTACCCTACACCCTTCCATATTACCCACACTGATACCCCCTCACACCTACCCTGCAGCATTCTATATTACCCAAACTGATACCCCCTCACACCTACCCTACACCCTTCTATATTACTCACACTGATACCCACACACACCTACCTACTGCCATCTATATTACCCACATTGATACCCCCTCACACCTACCCGACTGCCATCTATATTCAGTGCCGGTTCTACCCCTTTTGGCGCCCCGGACGGAAAATAAGGGCGTGGCTTCTTACAGGGGGCATGGTCAGTTACACCCCCTGTAGAGTTGTGCTCCCATTCGTGCCCCCTGTAGGAGTAGCGCCGCTTACACAAAAAAAGTAATACTATCCCCGCTCCTGATTCCCGACCGCTGCAGACCTCCGCCGGCGCCGCTCCTCTCCTCGGATCTATAGGAGAGACGTCATGACGTCTCTCCCATAGCACAGCATAGATAGACACTAGAGGTCAATTATGACCCCTAGCGTCTGTGTCAGTCCCACAATGCTGTGCGGTGCGCGATGACGTCATCACGCACAGCAAAGGTCCTCTCCATGAAGGGAATCTAGACGGGTAGCGTCTAGTTCCCTTCACAGCGGGGGAGCAGCGGCGGACACAGCGCGGGGCACAGTAGCGGATCTTGCCATGGTGCGGCGCTCTCCGGAAGGTGGCGCCCCAGGCAAAAGTCCGGCTTGCCCGTGGCAAGATCCGCTACTGTCTGTATTACACACACTGATACCCACACATACCTACCTACTCCCATCTATATTACCCACACTGATAACCCCTCACACCTGCCTTCTCCCATCTATATTACCTACACTGATTACTCCTCACACCTACCCTACTCCCATCTACATTACCCACACTGATAACCCCTCACACCTACCATACTCCCATCTATACTGCCCACACTTATACCCCTCCACACCTACCCTACTGCCATCTATATTACACACACTGATACCCCCTCACACCTACCCTACTCTGACCTATACTACTCACACTAATACACCCTCACACCTAGCCTACACCCGTCTATACTACCCACACTAATACACCCTCACACCTACCCTACTCCCACCTATACTCACACTAATACACCCTCACACCTACCCTACACCCGTCTATACTACCCACACTAATACACCCTCACACCTACCCTACTCCCACCTATACTCACACTAATACACCCTCACACCTACCCTACACCCATCTATACTACCCACACTAATACACCCTCACACCTACCCTACTCCCACCTGTACTACTCACACCTACCTACGCCCACCTATACTTCCCACACTAACACATCCTCCCACCTACCCTACTCCCACCTATACTACTCACACTAATACCCCCTCACACATACCCTACTTACACTTATACTACTCACACTAATACACCCTCACACCTACCCTACTCCCGCCTATACTACCCACACTAATGCACACTCACACCTACCCTACTCCCACCTATACTACCCACACTAATACACCCTCACACCTACCCTACTCCCACCTATATTACTTACACTAATACACCCTCACACCTACCCTACTCTTACTTATACTACCCACACTATTACAGCCTCACACCTACCCTACTCCCACCTATACTACCCACACTATTACACCCTCACACCTACCCTACTCCCACCTATACTACTTACACTAATACACCCTCACACCTACCATACTCCTACTTATACTACCCACATTACTACACCCTCACACCTACATACCTACACACCCTACTTCCACCTATATTACTCATACTAGTACACCTTCACAGCTACCCTACCTACACACATTAATACAGGGCTATATTTTACTGCCACATCCATATTGTAATTGTTTGTCTGTAAATATGGCCCTATAGCTCTCATGGACACAGATAGCAACAGTGACATTGCCAGGTTATTAGTAGAATATCAAGACAACCATATGGAGACTGTGTTATTTATTGATAGGCCCCTTACTCCAGAGAGAAGTAGAATTACAACAGGAAGAAAGGTAAATCATCTGTATTTGCCGCTATTTTACATAACTCTGGCGTTTCCTTTTCCTCCTCTGCACCCTCTGCTGTGTTGGCGCTAATAAATGCACATGGGTGACAGCCACCTTTGCATCGCATTGCATCTTAGCAAGTGCTAAAGGGATAAGGATTCTTATTAAACGGAGACCAGTGGAGACCAGTGGATGTGATTTGCTCTGCAGAGGGCCCAGTGGTCATAGCTGTTCCTAGTTAGGTATAACAGACCAGTAGTCCTGCAATGGGGAGGGGGCATCATTGTATACGTGCTGTATTGCTGCAGCTACTGTAAAACTGCCTGGATAGTGGGATGACGTCTATTTCGTGCTGTTGCATTTTTTCCTGTCAGCCTCCGGAATTTTGCAGAGCTGCATTTCTGGGTAGAAGCTGCCGGTGACGCCTCCCTTAGAATTCCCTGTGGTGAGACGCTAACCTGTGTGTTCATATGTGGAGAGTTCATGTTATATAAACAATGTGTATGTGTATACTTCCTCACTAACTCAACAGGTAAATCTTGTATTTCTGGTAGCCTTACAGTATTTTTCCTGCACATCACCGACTGCGCAGCGGCTGTCTGGCCGTAACTGGTCACATTTACCACAAGGGCAGCCACATGGGCCTGATGCTGCAGAGGATCCTTTCAGAGAAGCAGAGGAGCTGTGTGGGTGTGGCCTGTTCTGCGTGGGCGTGGCCAGTGTACATCCCTATACTATTAGCCCCAATGGTTTCCTAAATATGCAGAAAAAATGTGCGGAAAATAAAAACACAATTTTACCGCCGAGCTCACGATGCAAGCAAATTACATACCATGACACATAACTGAGACCAAAGATAGGCCTGGCCCCATGAGCTTGCAATCTAACAGGTGTGGGGAAGACTTGATAAGCAGCGGAATCACAGCTGAAGCTGTTGGCGGGGATACAGGTGATTCTTCCAGTTCCTTGCTCTGGGCACATTTATCGTATACAGGTGATTGTACAGTAAATAGTGTGGAAAGTCAACGTATAAAGAAAAATAGGAATAACTGGTTTGGTGGCTAGAACGTGCTACAACGGCACGGATGAGGTGTGGTAGTGCTACGCTCAGATAGATATGCATTTCAATCTACGCTGGGGAAAATACAAGGTACAATAATCACTAAAATGTGATACTTACAGAGCCGTATGATACGTCTCGCAGCTTAATACATATGGCCATCAATCACATTTCTCAAAGCAATGTCTGTGGCAGAATTTTAAACGGAGGCGGTGGAGCGGTGGTGGCTCTTTCTGTGCAAGAGATACGCTAAGCTGATATAAACCGGTTTAGGTCAGGGAGAAACACCCTATCCGCACAGCTTAGAGGTTATTCAGCTAAGGTTGCCTGTTTTTGGGCCTTTTTATGGGGTGGGAGTGGGGTGGCGTGGGGGGTCTCTTTAACCACTTGTGACATCCCAGCTGCAGTAGAACTAAAAGTCCCAGCATGCCTGTAAAGTGTAAACAATTGAACACCGAGCACATTGTGGAGACTCGCAAAGTGCGCAAATTCAAAATAAGACTTATTTCCCCAAATAAGCAGCTTAAAATGAGGATATATAAGATGCTTAGAGGAACAATGGACACGAGCCCCTGGAATTCAGATTAATGAAGATTTTGTTTATGTCCCTCCTGCATGTGGTAATAAATGTGCGTAATATGAACAATGAATTATTATTATAATTATTATTATTGGTTTATTTCAAACATAAATACTCACATCAATTATATTACATATAGAAAAAAGCTTTAATTAGTAAAAAATAAAAATAACCTTTCCCAGCTCCTAAAAGGTGGCCGCTGTACCGTAACCGCACCTTCAGCTCCTAGCTGCCATGTCACAGGCTGTGCTTGAAAAATGACAGCTAGGAGCTGATTGGTTGGTACCTTATCTCTCTCCACTTTATCTCTCTCCAGGGCTTCGTACATAGGGGGTAATTCAGACCTGATCACTAAGCTGCGTTTTTGCATAGCAGGCGGTCAGGTCTGTACTGCACATGCGTATGCACCGCAATGCGCAGGCGCGTCGGACAAGTGCACCGGACATCGGTGCCTAGCGAAAGGATGGTGCGAAAAAAGCGATTGCACGAAAAAGCGATCGTTTGGGTGATCGCAAGGTGACTGACAGGAAAAGGGCATTTGTGGGTGGCAACTGACCGTTTTAGAGGAGTGTCTGGGAAAACCCAGGAGGGACCAGGCGATTGGAGGAAGGGTTTCTGACGTCAGCTCCGGCCCAGATCATCGCAGCGGCTGAGTAAGTCCTGTGCTGAGCAGAAACTGCACAAACTGATATTTGTACAGTTCTGCTACAAATGCGATCGCACCCCTGCACACACACCATATCCTCCCCCTGTAGGCGGCAACTACCTGATTGCAGGGATGCAAAAAACGCACCCTAGCGAACAGGTTTGAATCACCCCCACAGAGCTAAGGGGTCTGTTCATGAGGCAGTGATAAGAGTGTAGAAGTGAGCCAGTGGAGAATTGCCCATGGCAACCAATCGGCACTGAAGTAACATTTATAATTTGCATACTGTACAGTTGTACGGAGCAGTTGATTGGTTGCCATGGGCAACTTCTCCACAAGCTCACTTCTCCACTCTTATCACTGCTTCATGAATAGATCCCTTAATTTCTAAAGAATAACTAAATGTGAGGTACAATTCTGTGAAAGAAAGTGACATTTATACCGCGGTGAATCACGTGAATCAGCTGCGTCAGACTTCTCTCCGGTACCTGTGCGAATCTGGCTTATAATCACTTGCAGCATTAAGCTACAGCCACACATCCTCTATAGACGTTTCACCGTCCTCCATGCGGTCATTGTTACTCGTAGCTAAGATACATGGGTGAATGCGCATTTAAATGCGTTTTATTACAGCTTTAATTGCAAGTGAAATGCAGGTCCAACGCCAGAATCGTTGCAATGGTGTTCATATTACTACATAATACTTACATTTTAACCCTTTCATGCATGAATTAACCAAATGCTAGATTTTTTATTCATGTTTTTATTAGTCTTTAGGACGCAAAAGTTCTTGTTTTTTTTTTTAAATGATAAAACGAAAGAAGTTAGAAGGTAGATAAAAAATAATTTATTATATCATTCAATACATGTCAACTATTATTCAGAAAGTACAAATAAGGGTTTGGCCATCTATTTTTATGGACCTCTGTTATCAAAGTGGAAAATTATTCTCTAGAGACGGCACGGGTAGCTGAGATTATTGTCATACAAATCACAGGTGCACATGAGGTAACGTTTACCCATACCCCAGACACGGCGGAGGCAGCCATTTTGTGGGCTAAATCAAATTCATGAGGAAGCAGCCGATCAGATCATCACTGAAGTAGTTCATCTGAGACACTCCTGGTGAAGTGATATCACAAAATGGCTGCCTATGAGGTAGATCTGTTGGCTACATACATTGCATTACCAACTGATCCACTTCCACTGGAGAACACAGCCTGTAGGTGGCTTCATATTATAAAGGTGACACAACGTAATTTCGGTAATTGACTCATTTTTTTTTTAGTAAATTTCTCTGACGTCCTAAGTGGATGCTGGGGACTCCGTAAGGACCATGGGGAATAGCGGCTCCGCAGGAGACAGGGCACAAAAGTAAAAGCTTCAGGATCAGGTGGTGTGCAGTGGCTCCTCCCCCTATGACCCTCCTCCAAGCCTCAGTTAGATTTTTGTGCCCGGCCGAGAAGGGTGCAATCTAGGTGGCTCTCCTAAAGAGCTGCTTAGAGTAAAAGTTTTGTTAGGTTTTTTATTTTCAGTGAGTCCTGCTGGCAACAGGCTCACTGCAACGAGGGACTTAGGGGAGAAGAAGTGAACTCACCTGCGTGCAGGATGGATTGGCTTCTTAGGCTACTGGACACTAGCTCCAGAGGGACGATCACAGGTACAGCCTGGATGGGTCACCGGAGCCGCGCCGCCGACCCCCTTGCAGATGCTGAAGAGAGAAGAGGTCCAGAAATCGGCGGCTGAAGACTTCCCAGTCTTCTTAAGGTAGCGCACAGCACGGCAGCTGTGCGCCATTGCTCTCAGCACACTTCACACCAACGGTCACTGAGGGTGCAGGGCGCTGGGGGGGGGGGCGCCCTGGGCAGCAATGAAAGTACCTATGCTGGCTAAAAATACATCACATATAGCCTCTGGGGCTATATGGATGTATTTAACCCCTGCCAGGTTGTCAGAAAAACGGGAGAAGAAGCCCGCCGAAAAGGGGGCGGGGCCTATTCTCCTCAGCACACAGCGCCATTTTCCTACACAGCTCCGCTGCTAGGAAGGCTCACAGGCTCTCCCCTGCACTGCACTACAGAAACAGGGTTAAAACAGAGAGGGGGGGCACTTATTTGGCGATATTATTACATATTAAGATGCTATAAGGGAAAACACTTATATAAGGTTGTCCCTGTATAATTATAGCGTTTTGGTGTGTGCTGGCAAACTCTCCCTCTGTCTCCCCAAAGGGCTAGTGGGGTCCTGTCCTCTATCAGAGCATTCCCTGTGTGTGTGCTGTGTGTCGGTACTTGTGTGTCGACATGTATGAGGACGATGTTGGTGAGGAGGCGGAGCAATTGCCTGTAATGGTGATGTCACTCTCTAGGGAGTCGACACCGGAATGGATGGCTTATTTAGGGAATTACGTGATAATGTCAACACGCTGCAAGGTCGGTTGACGACATGAGACGGCCGGCAAACCAATTAGTACCTGTCCAGGCTTCTCAAACACCGTCAGGGGCTTTAAAACGCCCATTTACCTCAGTCGGTCGACACAGACACAGACACGGACACTGACTCCAGTGTCGACGGTGAAGAAACAAACGTATTTTCCATTAGGGCCACACGTTACATGTTAAGGGCAATGAAGGAGGTGTTACATATGTCTGATACTACAAGTACCACAAAAAAGGGTATTATGTGGGGTGTGAAAAAACTACCTGTAGTTTTTCCTGAATCAGATAAATTAAATAAAGTGTGTGATGATGCGTGGGTTTCCCCCGATAGAAAATTATTGGCGTTATACCCTTTCCCGCCAGAAGTTAGGGCGCGTTGGGAAACACCCCTTAGGGTGGATAAGGCGCTCACACGCTTATCAAAACAAGTGGCGTTACCGTCTCCAGATACGGCCGCCCTCAAGGAGCCAGCTGATAGGAGGCTGGAAAATATCCTAAAAAGTATATACACACATACTGGTGTTATACTGCGACCAGCGATCGCCTCAGCCTGGATGTGCAGCGCTGGGGTGGCTTGGTCGGATTCCCTGACTGAAAATATTGATACCCTTGACAGGGACAGTATTTTATTGACTATAGAGCATTTAAAGAATGCATTTCTATATATGCGAGATGCACAGAGGGATATTTGCACTCTGGCATCAAGAGTAAGTGCGATGTCCATATCTGCCAGAAAATGTTTATGGACACGACAGTGGTCAGGTGATGCAGATTCCAAACGGCACATGGAAGTATTGCCGTATAAAGGGGAGGAGTTATTTGGGGTCGGTCCATCGGACCTGGTGGCCACGGCAACAGCTGGAAAATCCACCTTTTTTACCCCAAGTCACATCTCAGCAGAAAAAGACACCGTCTTTTCAGCCTCAGTCCTTTCGTCCCCATAAGGGCAAGCGGGCAAAAGGCCAGTCATATCTGCCCAGGGGTAGAGGAAAGGGAAGAAGACTGCAGCAGGCAGCCCCTTCCTAGGAACAGAAGCCCTCCACCGCTTCTGCCAAGTCCTCAGCATGACGCTGGGGCCGTACAAGCGGACTCAGGTGCGGTGGGGGGTCGTCTCAAGAGTTTCAGCGCGCAGTGGGCTCACTCGCAAGTGGACCCCTGGATCCTACAAGTAGTATCCCAGGGGTACAGATTGGAAATTCGAGACGTCTCCCCCTCGCAGGTTCCTGAAGTCTGCTTTACCAGCGTCTCCCTCCGACAGGGAGGCAGTATTGGAAACAATTCACAAGCTGTATTCCCAGCAGGTGATAATCAAAGTACCCCTCCTACAACAAGGAAAGGGGTATTATTCCACACTATTTGTGGTACTGAAGCCAGACGGCTCGGTGAGACCTATTCTAAATCTGAAATCTTTGAACACTTACATACAAAGGTTCAAATCAAGATGGAGTCACTCAGAGCAGTGATAGCGAACCAGGAAGAAGGGGACTATATGGTGTCCCTGGACATCAAGGATGCTTACCTCCATGTCCCAATTTGCCCTTCTCACCAAGGGTACCTCAGGTTCGTGGTACAGAACTGTCACTATCAGTTTCAGACGCTGCCGTTTGGATTGTCCACGGCACCCCGGGTCTTTACCAAGGTAATGGCCGAAATGATGATTCTTCTTCAAAGAAAAGGCGTCTTAATTATCCCTTACTTGGACGATCTCCAGATAAGGGCAAGGTCCAGAGAACAGTTGGAGGTCGGAGTAGCACTATCTCAAGTAGTTCTACGACAGCACGGGTGGATTCTAAATATTCCAAAATCGCAGCTGATTCCGACGACACGTCTGCTGTTCCTAGGGATGATTCTGGACACAGTCCAGAAAAAGGTGTTTCTCCCGGAGGAGAAAGCCAGGGAGTTATCCGAGCTAGTCAGAAACCTCCTAAAACCAGGCCAAGTGTCAGTGCATCAATGCACAAGAGTCATGGGAAAAATGGTGGCTTCTTACGAAGCGATTCCATTCGGCAGATTTCACGCAAGAATTTTTCAGTGGGATCTGCTGGACGAATGGTCCGGATCGCATCTTCAGATGCATCAGCGGATAATCCTGTCTCCAAGGACAAGGGTGTCTCTTCTGTGGTGGCTGCAGAGTGCTCATCTACTAGAGGGCAGCACATTCGGCATTCAGGACTGGGTTCTGGTGACCACGGATGCCAGCCTGAGAGGCTGGGGAGCAGTCACACAGGGAAGAAATTTCCAAGGAGTGTGGTCAAGTCTGGAGACTTCTCTCCACATAAATATACCGGAGCTAAGGGCAATTTACAATGCTCTGAGCCTAGGAAGACCTCTGCTTCAAAGTCAATTGGTGCTGATCCAGTCGGACAACATCACGGCAGTCGCCCACGTAAACAGACAGGGCGGCACAAGAAGCAGGAGGGCAATGGCAGCAAGGATTCTTCGCTGGGCGAAAAATCATGTGATAACACTGTCAGCGGTGTTCATTCCGGGAGTGGACAACTGGGAAGCAGACTTCCTCAGCAGGAACGACCTCCACCCGGGAGAGTGGGGACTTCATCTGGAAGTCTTCCACATGATTGTGAACCGTTGGGAAAGACCAAAGGTGGACATGATGGCGTCCCGTATGAACAAAAAACTGGACAGGTATTGCACCAGGTCAAGAGACCCTCAGGCAATAGCTGGGACGCTCTGGTAACACCGTGGGTGTACCAGTCGGTGTATGTGTTCCCTCCTCTGCCTCTCATACCCAAGGTACTGAGAATTATAAGACGGAGAGGAGTAAGAACTATACTCGTGGCTCCGGATTGGCCAAGAAGGACTTGGTACCCGGAACTTCAAGAGATACTAAGAAGGGACTTGCTTCAGCAAGGATCATGTCTGTTCCAAGACTTACCGCGGCTGCGTTTGACGGCATGGCGGTTGAACGCCGGATCCTAAGGGAAAAAGGCATTCCGGAAGAGGTCATCCCTACCCTGGTCAGAGCCAGGAAGGAGGTGACCGCACAACATTATCACCGCTTTTGGCGAAAATATGTTGCATGGTGTGAGGCCAGGAAGGCCCCCACGGAGGAATTTCAACTCGGTCGATTCCAGCATTTCCTACAAACAGGAGTGTCTATGGGCCTCAAATTGGGGTCCATTAAGGTTCAAATTTCGGCCCTGTCTATTTTCTTCCAGAAAGAATTGGCTTCAGTTCCTGAAGTCCAGAAGTTTGTCAAGGGAGTACTGCATATACAACCCCCTTTTGTGCCTCCAGTGGCACTGTGGGATCTCAACGTAGTTCTGGGATTCCTCAAATCACATTGGTTTAAACCGCTCAAATCTGTGGATTTGAAATATCTCACATGGAAAGTGACCATGCTGTTGGCCCTGGCCTCGGCCAGGCGAGTGTCAGAATTGGCGGCTTTGTCTCTCAAAATCCCATATCTGATTGTCCATTCGGACAGGGCAGAGCTGCGGACTCGTCCCCAGTTTCTCCCTAAGGTGGTGTCAGCGTTTCACCTGAACCAGCTTATTGTGGTACCTGCGGCTACTAGGGACTTGGAGGACTCCAAGTTGCTAGATGTTGTCAGGGCCCTGAAAATATAGATTTCCAGGACGGCTGGAGTCAGGAAAACTGACTTGCTGTTATCCTGTATGCACCCAACAAACTGGGTGCTCTTGCTTCTAAGCAGACGATTGCTAGTTGGATGTGTAGTACAATTCAGCTTGCACATTCTGTGGCAGGCCTGCCACAGCCAAAATATGTAAATGCCCATTCCACAAGGAAGGTGGGCTCATCTTGGGCGGCTGCCCGAGGGGTCTCGGTTTTACAACTTTGCCGAGCTGCTACTTGGTCAGGGGCAAACACGTTTGAAAAATTCTACAAATTTGATACCCTGGCTGAGGAGGACCTGGAGTTCTCTCATTCGGTGCTGCAGAGTCATCCGCACTCTCCCGCCCGTTTGGGAGCTTTGGTATAATCCCCATGGTCCTTACGGAGTCCCCAGCATCCACTTAGGACGTCAGAGAAAATAAGAATTTACTTACCGATAATTCTATTTCTCGTAGTCCGTAGTGGATGCTGGGCGCCCATCCCAAGTGCGGATTGTCTGCAATACTTGTACATAGTTATTGTTACAAAAATCGGGTTATTATTGTTGTGAGCCATCTTTTCAGAGGCTCCGCTGTTATCATGCTGTTAACTGGGTTCAGATCACAGGTTGTACAGTGTGATTGGTGTGGCTGGTATGAGTCTTACCCGGGATTCAAAATCCTTCCTTATTGTGTACGCTCGTCCGGGCACAGTATCCTGGCTGAGGCTTGGAGGAGGGTCATAGGGGGAGGAGCCAGTGCACACCACCTGATCCTAAAGCTTTTACTTTTGTGCCCTGTCTCCTGCGGAGCCGCTATTCCCCATGGTCCTTACGGAGTCCCCAGCATCCACTACGGACTACGAGAAATAGAATTATCGGTAAGTAAATTCTTATTATTTACTGAACACTAATTTTTAATTATTGACAGATGGAACTAAGGGGCTCATTTATCAACGAGGGATAAAATGCGTTACATATGATAAATGGTTCTTTAGCCAATCAGCTTCTAGGGGAGAACAGGAAATTTGTTTTAATACCCAGAGACCGACCGACTTTACTGAAAATAACCTTTGTCAGTACGGCAACACGTCATATTACCTGTATACCAATTATTGTCTCTCCAACACACACACACATGCATGCACGCACACACATATTATTATATAAATGATCACATTATTTATAATGAAAAGGTGGCGAGCTGGAAATATTATTGCACAATAAAACCTTAGTGTTAAATGCATAGCATATACCATAATATTGCAATATGTAAACACCATAGATAAACACTATCCAAAGGTTACACAGTGGACAAAACTCAAAATATAGTGTATTCATTTCATTATCAGTATAGAGTCAGATATGTAGCAATTAAATAATAGCAATACCATAACAATAATAGTAATAGTATGAGAGTAATATTCAAATTACCCCAAAAACTTCATTTGTAGTGTTCCGCATAGCTGGCTCCAATACATTACACTGCAATAGTCAGGTCAGGACCCCTCCAACAACTCTAGGCACTAGTGGTGATAATACTGGTGGAACACGGTGACGGAACACACCTCTGGACCTAATTCATGTTTTTGCGCACGTGCCTACACAGCTGCGAATCTTCAGGCTGATGGACTTGCAACACAGACTGGCTATGGCAGTAGCGTCTCTGGCGCCATATTTCTCTAAGTACGTGATCGCAGATGAAGGCAGATGTATGCCTTGAAAACGGCTGCGTTTTTGCCACCACTCCCAGTTACCGCCCCGAAACGACGGTCCCTTCCTGTCAATCACTCTGCGATAAAAAACAATCTTACCGTGAGCGCGAGTGCAATGGCACCTTGGAGTGTGTGTAATTGCGATCGCCGCACATGTGCAGTCTGACGATAATCGCTCCATTGCATGAACATCGGCACTGCGTACAACATGAATTACAGGAGGCCCTTTGTCTGTGCATTATTGTGCTAGTCCAATGTCTTAGAAAATCCGCCTTATCGCTTTCTTCCTCATTTACTCTGTGAAGCCACACCCACTAATTTGCATAACCACTCCTCCTATCTATGTACATGCCATATAAAGGCAGAAAGTGTATATGGCAATGACTTGTACGTAACCTTACACAACATAATACTTTCATACACAACAAAAGTTCACTGAAATGTCTCCTAGACACAGGAGTACCAACGTTCTCCCTTATACTGGGAGTGCCCACATTATCTATGGCAAGGAGTCACTTTTTAAAGAAAACTAAATCTAAAATACAAGTTGTCGAAACAAGAAAGAGGAAGAAAAAAATCGGAGACGCTTGTTTAAATACTCCTCCATGATGACGGCTCTACCTGAAGATCTGATAACTTATTTACACAGATATTAGTTTATTATATGACAACTTGATTTTACATTTAATTTCTCTTTAAGAAGAGCTATATCGGCAATACTGTTACTGTTCTACACAAATATACAACTTATCATTAGGTCCACGTAGAGACACATTTCAGCTCCGCTTTGGAAATAGTCTAGGTGGCTAGTGTCATGAAGGGCTATGGAATGCTTTCCAAGTATAGGCTAGGCCATTTGTGGCAACGAAGGTTCCCGGAGAACCCATGAACCAGCACGAGTGCTCCTAGAAGATCTCACGTCTTTCAAATACATCATTCGCCAAGAGAGATCATCTTCTCTTGAACGTTATCGTCGGACTCAAGGCACAGGTGGACTTTGATTTGAATGGTCTGTACTACTTTCTAGAACTAGATGTGACCACCACCTACTAGGTAGGTGGTGGCTACATCTTCATCAAGGACTGTAGTGGAAGTTTTTCTAGGACTTTTATCTGCACAATGTGCTCACCAGCTATAGACCATGGGAGGAACATCACTGTTATGGCCTCTCAAGTATCAGCTGGCAGCAGCCTCTCTCTCTCCCCTGCAGCTAACATATATGGTCCACTGCCAGCAGGAGGGGTGGGGGGTGATGAGATCAGACTGATCGTGCCCCCCCCTCCCCCTATGGATCTGCCCCTGGCTGAGGGGCAAATGGCTATCATTTTTAATCTATTTTTTTTAAAAGAAGCATGGCTATGGCACCCTGCATTACTTGGGCCCGGCCTCCCTCTCTATGCCCCTGCATACACGCAGTAATACCAACAAAACTTGCAGCAGCACTATGGAATGTACAGCTTCTCTGCTTGACTATGGCCTCCTATGCCTGCTGTGGACCATTTTTGATTGCACTACTGTACTAGCCACCTCCCATTCACTGCCCCTAACTTTCAAAATTCAAAAACAGAGTCACACCAACTGCCAGTGAGTCCCAACCGGCGATGTTTGGCAGTGTTTGCGGTAGCAGTTGGTGTGGCTCCCCACTTCTGGAGCTGCCACTGGTCCTAATAACCCATACAAACACACACACAAATCATGCATGGAAGGCAGACCACGAAGAAGAATAGAAATCTTCATTTGAAGGAAAGACACTGTTCTTGTCATCATCATTATCACTATCGTCTTCACTGGATGGATCATACACTGGAACTTCTCTCTCTAACTCCAGAGCTTGCCTTTCCAGTTCTTCTTTTTCTGCTATTTTATCGGACATCAGCCTTCTGTGGCACAGGTTACACACCCTTAAAGGCTTGGAGGATAAGGATGGAATCACAAACCTATTCTTGGAGCAATCCTGACATACGACAAAGCCACAGTTGCGACAATGGTGTCTACGAGTTATTGTTGTAAACTTAGTCTGAGTGCATCGCATGCAGATGTCGGTGGCTTTGTCCGGTATCCATGGAGCGGCGTGTTTGCTGGGAGGTTGTCTACCGGTCTTCTGCAGCATCCGATTAGAGCATTCTTTGATGTGACTGATCCACTCTTTCCGTTCAGTGAAAGAGGCGGCACAAACCACAAAGGATTTCTTTGAGGTCTTCAGCATCCACCGGTTCATCATGTCTCCACTGTCAGGAAGAATCTCAGTGGTCACATCATCCAAGGGGATAATGTGTTGACAACTGTATTTGACTTTGTTGATCACAATGGTTCCATATACAAGAATGTCACTGAAGAGAAAGAAGATCCTTGGTTTGGGCTTTTTCCGGCATTCTTTGGTCAATATCCCTTCACCCACGAGAACTCTTCCCGGATAAGTGAGAGGCTGGCCAGCTGCGCCAAAACAGGCTTCTACTGCTGTTATCCGTTGATTGTTGATTTCCGTGTAAGCGAGGTGGTCCACCATGTCTTATCTTATGCCTGAAAAACATATAAATGGATTCATTAATTTTTGCTTAATGTATAAATAAAATTTTTTCCACAGTTTGCCTGAGCTTTGAGGCAGAACGGAAACGAGGGGATTGCCCTGTTTTTGAATATTTACCAATTATGCATCTGATGAAGCTTACATGTTTGCCTGGTGAAACGCGCCTCAAGTGAGTTACAGCTTCTCACAAACCAATGCACTTCATTTTATTTTGCATTTGTGTGAGCTACCTCTATTGGAGTATTGTGTATTTCTATATCATCAGCTAATTTGTATTCAAAATAGGAGACGTTTTAATTATGACAGCTAAACAGTTTATTTCATCAAATATTCAAAGATACCAGTACACACATAATTCTTATCTCACAATGAGTAGGTGAGTAAATCTCCCATTGTTCAATCTTGAAGTCCTTGTTTATCATATTTTGGAAAGAGATTAACTGAGAGAAAGAGTACAAGCTAATAAGTTCCAGACTGCCAATTTTACAGACTGTGCTAGGCAAATGATAGTTAGGAGCTGATTGGTTGGTAAATCCTCTCTCTCCACTTTATCTCTCTCCAAGGTTTGAGACAACTCCCCCAAAGTGTACACAATGTACGCTTCCTTTCTCGCACCACATGCGCCAGAGAGAGTCTTCCCTCACACCTACTAAGTAAAGGGCAGATGGGAACCCCACCTCATTTGAACTGGCTGCAAGGTGTTGAGAGTAGGTTTCATATAACTTCTGAAAAGTTCCCAGTGGTCCCATCCCTGCACATAATATTAATGAGGAACAGACCTCTTCCAGTTAGAGAGAAACGTCCTCCTCCCTGGAGCTTCATTACATAGGTGAAGGTTAATTCTAAGCATTACCAAATGCGGTTTGCCAGTTGGAGCTGATTAGGATAAAAGAAGCAGTCACATTGTGGGATGGAGGAGTATGGAAGGCCCTAAACTGGATTAGTTCTAGGGAGGTGAGAGCCTGTGGGAACCTCAACCTCAGTAGGGTTCACTGCCTTATCCTCTATTATTATAAATTATATATAACCTGTTTGCTCACCATGATATAGCCTAAAATTGGTGTAGTTCATAGGATGGACCACACTTAGGTCGCCAGTGTCTAGGTCAACCAATATTGGTCGACAGTAACTAAGTCGACATCTGAAATGGGTCAACACAAGCATTAGGTCAACATGTCAAAAGGTTGACATTAGTTTAAAAAAAAATTGGTTAGTTTTCTTCATAGAGTGACCGGGAACCCCAATTAGTGCACCGTGTGGCATGGTGAGCGCAGGCAAGGTCACCGTTACCAATTGTAGTCCACGCGGATCGTAAAGTATGAAAAAGTTAAAAAAAAATGTAAAAAATTGTGAAAAACTCATGTCGACCTTTTGTCATGTCGACCTAGTAACCATGACAACCAAGAAACCATATCGCCCTAATGCATGTTCACCAATAGTGGTCGACCTAATGCATGTCCTAAGTGTGGTCGACCTAGAGACCGGATACCGCCTAAAATAGTGCTGGATATCCGTCCGCCCTCGTTAGTCCCGGCACTGGGGCAAACAGGCCTTCTTCACTGAATGTGGCCTTTGTGTAGCCCGATTCTCTACCTACATGCCCACCCTACTCCCCATAAGATGAATCTCTTGCATCCCACCCATTGGCAACTCATAAACAGTCATTTCACGGACAGTGATCTGGCCAAGATCTGTTCCCATCAGAATCGGCAGCCAGGTCAGCACCGCGGGGACCGGGGGAAGTCGCGGGCAGTTGGGTGGCCCAGGAGCGTGAGGATGAGATTGCATCATCGTGGCTCCACCCCACTATACAATACTGTGATAACTGGCATTCTGAAGCAGGGAACGAGGCCACACGAGACTTGGCCACTCTTCCGAGCGTCCAGGAGCACCACATGAGACTTGGGACCCTCCCGAACAATCTGGGAGAGTAGGCAAGTATGCTCTATGGGAGCGATTGAGAGACGGGCGCAGCTAGCATCGCTGATGCCTCTAAGGACACAACAGCGATGCAAAAATGTTAATGCAGACGTCTGAAGGAACATTACGCCTCCTGCCAGCATCGCAGATCTGAGTGTTGCGTCTGGAGACCATCAGCCATCTGACTAAGCCTAACCTAACTCAGAAGGTCTCTTGGAACGCCTCTGCATGGGCCAGGAAATGAGCTTCAGAAGACACAGAGCTACTAGACTCACCATGCCTACAAAACGGTTTTGTAGAACTGTCCGCATCGCCAACCCTGTTCTGCCCGACCAAATGGCTTGGGGGCACTGCAGCGACAAAGCAGGACCTGCACACGTGCAGTCCACCGGCCATCGGGGTAGTACGCAAACCATCATGATTACATACCAGTCTGAATCTGGGGAAATCTTCCCATAAAAGATAGGAGGGATAGGAAGGGGGATGAGCGAGGACTGAACCTCTCTCCTGAGTAAATGATATGGTAGAGTGGAAATAGCGAGAGACGCCATTGTGTAATATTGTGGAAAATACATGAGATTATTTCCTTTTTCTTTTTAAACAATTTCATACACAAGAGAAATAAATGACACAGTATATTTTGTGGGTTGGCAGCAACAATTAGTATTTAGAGTACACAATGAGCAGTTCTGCTAGAACACAATGACACTGCGAGCCGCCATACAGAGAGAGAATGGTGGCCAGAGATTCAGTTTACAAGGGCAGGCGCAGGATTACTTTGCAGTGATTCATATCTAAGTAAATACAGATCTCTGGAACGTCACACAGGGTTACATAAGCATGACCGTGATGCCTGAGAGACGTGAGAACCTTTATGGTTACGCACAGGGCTATATTTACTGAGCGATGTTTTGTGATGAGAAACCACACTGCGGAATAGAACCATCAATGTTTTGGGCTAGTGGCGGGCAAACCACGGCCCTCCGGCCAAACACAGCCTGCCACCGTCGCCAATCCCCGGCGGTTTCAAATCAACACCAAACCCGCAGCTTAGTAAATGTAACTTACAGGTGTACGAACAAAGGGAAGAAATGAACATGGAATTCTGAAGGACAGTCAAAACCGATGCTCAGTAAATGCAGTTTTATTAGACCGCAATCTGACGCTGATACCTGTCGTCGTCCGCCGGTGTCGACTGAAAACCGATGTTTAATAAATTTGTCCCACCGGGTTTAACAGCAGAGAATGACCCGCCGGTCCATTATATTGTCAGAAAGCAGCTTCAGCAGCGCTGCCCTAGGTCCTAGGCGTTTACCTAGGTTTCCTAGTGGTCTGGTTAAAATATACCGTGGATGCCTCGGGGGGGTTTTGCTCCTCAGGACAAAGAAATTGAAGAACGGGTTTGGAGAAGAGACAGGAATCCCATCGTTATAATCATAGAGAAATTAATGACAAGGGTCTTCGGGATTAATAGAACATAATGTACTTTATATAATATTACAGCTGTGAATGCCATTAGAGGGGCATATGGCAGACCCCCCCATGAGGTGCCTTTCCTTTCTGTATAATCATGACTTTTTAAGGCGTTACAAAGGGTCAGCAGCGTCGTACATTGGCCCTCATTCCGAGTTGTTCGCTCGGTATTTTTCATCGCATCGCAGTGAAAATCCGCTTAGTACGCATGCGCAATGTTCGCACTGCGACTGCGCCAAGTAACTTTACTATGAAGAAAGTAATTTTACTCACGGCTTTTTCTTCGCTCCGGCGATCGTAATGTGATTGACAGGAAATGGGTGTTACTGGGCGGAAACACGGCGTTTCAGGGGCGTGTGGCTGAAAACGCTACCGTTTCCGGAAAAAACGCAGGAGTGGCCGGGGAAACGGTGGGAGTGCCTGGGCGAACGCTGGGTGTGTTTGTGACGTCAACCAGGAACGACAAGCACTGAACTGATCGCACAGGCAGAGTAAGTCTGGAGCTACTCTGAAACTGCTAAGTAGTTAGTAATCGCAATATTGCGAATACATCGGTCGCAATTTTAAGAAGCTAAGATTCACTCCCAGTAGGCGGCGGCTTAGCGTGTGTAACTCTGCTAAATTCGCCTTGCGACCGATCAACTCGGAATGAGGGCCATTGAGCGGAGGAGAAAACATTTTAGCAGTGACTAGACATTTTCCTCATCACCCCCAGGACAATGGAACGGTGAGAATGACAGGTGACTCTAATATGTGTGTTTTTGGAAAAGCGGAAGAAGAATACAGTATATACTGTAATGCTGACAAGTGAGGGTTAAACCTAAGATAACGCCTCACCCGAGTCTTGTTCCACCTGAGAGATAAGGCTGAGAGCTCGGTCATACATACCTGCTGCACACAGGGGAAATGAATGTACTGCACTAGACCAGGGCGGTGTAACCCTTCGGTGTGCCAGTTCTATGCCCCTGTAGTATTATACAGCTACACCTATGCCAAACACCTATCCCCTAACACTGCAGGAACTGACCCCCAGGAGCCATTGGCCCTCGGTGGCATTATCCACGTACACACGCCGCCATCGTAGAAGAGATAAGAAATCAGGTCAAAAAGAGAAAACTCCTTTGTCTTCCGACAAAAGGGCGTGCCCGGGGGTATCCGGTCTCCAGGTTGACAGTAACTAGATCGACAGGGTTTCTAGGTCAACGGGTCTCTAGGTTGACATGTTCTAGGTCGACAGGTCAAAAGGTCGACATGAGTTTTTCACATTTTCTTTTTCTTTTTTTGAACTATCTGGTCCTTAGGTCGACCACTATTGGTCGACATGCTTTATGTCGACCTGGTTTTTAGGTCAACGTGGTCAGTCGGTCGACGTGGCAAAGGTTGATATGAGTTTTTTCACAATTTTTTTTCCATTGTGTTTGAACTTTTTTCATACTTTACGATCCACGTTTACTACAATTGGGAACGGTAACCTGTGCCGAAAACAGAGATAGCGCAGCGAGGCACCTTGCCCGAAGCATGGCGAGCAAAGCGAGCCATGCGAGGGGACACGGTGCACTAATTGGGGTTCCCGGTCACTGTACGGAGATAATGACACCAAAAAAACATAAAAAACTCATGTCGACCTAGACCCTATTGACCTAGAGTCCCTGTCAACCTAGAAACCCTGTCAACCTAGTTACTGTCGACCAATAGTGGTCGACATAGACACTGTTGACCTAGTTACTGTCGACACTCCATACCACACCCGTGCCCGGGATCCCATGTGCAAACCAGCATGTGCCACATAAAACTGTTCGGCAGGCAGATGTGCCGGGGCTGGGAACCCTTGCCGTAGCCGTTGGCATTTAGTGGCTGATTTACCAACGAGTTTTATCATATGTAACGTGTTTTACAACTTGTTGCGTATGATAAATGGTGCTCCAGCCAATCAGCTCCCAAATGTCATTTTTCAACGCAAGACAGGAGCTGATTGGCTGGAGCACCATTTATCATAGACGAGTTTTAAACTAGCTGTGTATGAGAAAACTTGTTTATAAATCGGGATGCGGTCATGTGACAGATGCTTGGTATCCCCGGCGGTCCCCGTGCCGACACAATCAAAATACTGGCAGACAGAATGCTGACCCACAGTGATTATTACCACTAGTGGGTGTCCCCGATACCGATAGAGTGGGAACAGAACCTGTGGCGAGCGCGAGTCAGCAAGGGGCTTTTTTTGCGTTCACCCCTGATCCCTGTACCGAGATCCCAGGGTCGGTGTGCTGACCGCCGATAATTTGTGGATCAACACGGGTATTTTGTCTGTGCGAAAGGGTCAAACTCGGGTCGAAGTCCCGGGCTGACCCTTTCACACAGAAAAAGGGGGTGTGGTATGAAGATAGAATAGATTTAGGTTGACAGTGTCTAGGTCAACCACTATTGGTCGACAGTAAGTAGGTCGACATGGTTTCTAGGTCGACAGGGACTCTAGGTCGACATGAAAAAGGCCGACATGAGGTTTTAAAAAAAAAAATTGGTGTCGTTTTCTTCACAGAGTGACGGGGAACCCCAATTAGTGCACCGCGTTACTGTTCCCAATCGTAGTCCACGTGGATCGTAAAGTATGAAAAAGTAAAAAAAAAAATGAAGAAAAGAAAAGTGAAAAACTCATGTCGCCCTAGTACACGTTGAGCTAGAAACCGTGTCGACCTACTTACTGTTGACCTAAGTCTTGTCGACCTAGAGACCAGATCCGAGAAAAAGGACTCATGTTTATCGGCAAATTAGCGGGTAGAACTGCTGCACCTGGGAATTTCCGTGTGACAGAGGTATTATGTGACAGGGGTATTTCTGTGTGAAGGGGTATTATGTGACAGGGGTATTTCTGTGTGAAGGGGTATTATGTGACGGGTATTTATGTGTGAAGGGGTATTATGTGACTGGGGTATTTCTGTGTGAAGGGGTATTATGTAACAGGGGTATTTCTGTGTGAAGGGGTATTATGTGACAGGGGTATTTCTGTGTGAAGGGGTATTATGTGACAGGGGTATTTCTGTGTGAAGGGGTATTATGTGACAGGGGTATTTCTGTGTGAAGGGGTATTATGTGACAGGGGTATTTCTGTGTGAAGGGGTATTATGTGACAGGGGTATTTCTGTGTGAAGGGGTATTATGTGACAGGGGTATTTCTGTGTGAAGGAGTATTATGTGACAGGGGTATTTCTGTATGAAGGGGTATTATGTGTCAGGGGTATTTCTGTGTGAAGGGGTATTATGTGACAGGGGTATTTCTGTGTGAAGGGGTATTATGTGACAGGGGTATTTCTGTGTGAATGGGTATTATGTGACAGGGGTATTTCTGTGTGAAGGGGTATTATGTGACAGGGGTATTTCTGGGTGAAGGAGTATTATGTGACAGGGGTATTTCTGTGTGAAGGGGTATTATGTGACAGGGGTATTTCTGTGTGAAGGAGTATTGTGTGACAGGGGTATTTCTGTGTGAAGGGGTATTATGTGACAGGGGTATTTCTGTGTGAAGGAGTATTATGTGACAGGGGTATTTCTGTGTGAAGGGGTATTAAGTGACAGGGGTATTTCTGTGTGAAGGGGTATTATGTGACAGGGGTATTTCTGTGTGAAGGGGTATTATGTGACAGGGGTATTATGTGACAGGGGTATTAGTGATGCCTTTCTCTGTGTGTTCTGCTGTTACTAATACAATCTTTTGCACATATTAACACAGAGAATAGGTTGCGCCGCTTTCTAGTACGTTACGTGAAGATTCCTGGAGGGAACGCATGTGTGGTAACAGCACCACTGTCTCTCGCTTGGCTTTTTTTTAATGTGCTTAATGAGGGAAAAGCATAAAAAAGCAGATGAACGATCTCCACCGTAAGTAACATAAAGTATGCACAGCGTAAACTGATTACGCAGCATTGCGATACGATATATCTGCGGGGAGCGCTAAGTTTACATGAAGTAACTCAGAATTTAAGGGGTTATTTAGAGTTGTTAGCAAACCAAAAAAGTTAACAATTGGGAAAAATCATGTGCACTGCAGGGGAGCCAGATGTAACATGTGCAGAGAGAGTTAGATTTGGGTGGGTTATACCCCTTTTACACCACCTGAAATATCCCGGGACCGCAGGCGGTGTAAAAGGGTCCTTCTCCTAAACCCCGGGTCCACTTTCCCGGGAATCCAACGCGGCACATACGCAAGGTTGGACACGGGTAAGACCCGGGGTTGGAGGCGGTGTAAATGGGTAAGCCGGGTCAGCCGACCCGGCACCCATTTACAGCATGGCAAACCCCCCGTACCGCAGTGTCCGGTGGGTGGGAGGCTGGGGACATGGCACATGCTGCCTATGCAGACAGCAGCGCCATGTCTGGTGCCTGGAAGCGCCCGAGGCTGGGGGCAGCACAGCAGCTTCCAGATTGCTGTGCTTACTCCCAGCGTGACGCTCCGGAGTCCCGCTCTGCAGTGTTTCCCGGAGCTTGGAGATGACGTCATCTCTAAGCGCCAGACCACAAGACACTGCATAAACGGTGCCGATCCGGGAATATCCCGGATCGGCACTGCAGTGGAAATGGGGGGAGTCCTGGGTCTGACCCCGGCTTGGAACCGTGTTCCAAATCCTGGTCAGACCCGGGATTTTGGTGTAAAAGGGGTATTATATTGTTTCTGTGCAGGGTAAATACTGGCTGCTTTATTTTTACACTGCAGTTTAGATATCAGTTAGAACACACCCCACCCAAATCTAACTCTCTCTGCACATGTTACATCTGCCCCACCTGCACTGCACATGTTACATCTGCCTCCCCTGCAGTGCAGCATGGTGTTGCCCAATTGCTAACTGTTTTGGTTTGCTAACAACCCTGAATACGGCCCATAGACCTCTCCTGGTTGCAAAAATATAAATCATCTTTTAAAAAATGCAATGAATTTCCAGAAACCCGTTAAGCCGGTTCATGTAAAAGTGCATCACGCGGGATCCTGTCTCAGCTGCGGAGAACTAAATTCCCCATCCTGTTATGTTTACTTACTGTTATTATACCATGTTTTTTATGGTGCTTAAATACTTCTGCTCATTATATCAACATTATACTTCTAACGAACACAGCGCACAGCATGCAATGGGTGGTAAGGAATGCATGGAACTCCGCAGAAGAAGAGGAATTTGTGGGCGCTTGGTTAGTCTTGAAAAAATTAGGTTATAAAGGGACAAAATGTTCCATTGTAAAGTTAGAACAAGACAGATTTCTGCAGCTCTTGTAAGACGTCACCTTCCTCCCATTTAAGTAACTTATAACCCCATTCTGATAAGCTACTAAGGTCCATACATCAGGACTGGTTTACCGAAAACAGAACATAGGTGTTCATTCAGATCTGATCACGGCTTGCGTTTTCACACAGCGGGCAATCAGATCCGAACTGCGCATGCAAAGTGGATCGCCGGTCAGCGACGGGAATGTGCGAAAGTTCCATTCGCACGGGTGTTCGCAAGGAGATTGACAGGAAGAGGGCGTTTGTGGGTGGCAACTGACTGTTTTCAGGGAGTGTCCGGAAAAACGCAGGCGGGATCAAGCGTTTGCAGGGCAGGTGTCTGACATCAATTCCGGCTCCGGACAGGCTGATGTGATCGCAGCGGCTGAGTAAGTCCTGGGCTGCGCAGAGACTGCACAAGATCAGTTTGTACAGCTCTGCTACACATGCGATCACACACTTGCACAGCTAAAATACACTCCCCCTGTAGGCGGCAACTATCTGATCGCAGGGCTGCAAAAATCTCTGCCTAGCTATCAGATCTGAATGACCCCCATTGTGAGGTGTGCATTGGTTAATGAGACCAATACATCAATTGTCCAATTCCCCCAATCATCGTTCCCTGATTGCAGATCCGATTAGCAAATTCCTGATCTACACAAAATCCAACATTAGAAACCCCTGATTTGCTGATTCTGATAATTTTTGGGTCGAAATCAGCAAATTGAGGATTTACTCTACAATGTGTTGGAATTTGCAGAACATCGGCAAAACAGAGCAATGTGCTGACAGATCCTTGATGCACGGGCCCCTTAAGTGCGACACCAGTTTGAGAACCCCATGCTGACACATCCGCCACTAATGGACTTACATCCAAGGGAGAATGGAACAGTGGTTTCGGTGAAGAATACTTGTCTACCCTCAAAATATGTCCTGGAGACTCTCACATTTCTAGGAGTTCCCCTACTCTCCAGAGAGAGTAGCCCAGCCTCCCGGACCCTGGTCACTTTCCAAGTGAAATGGTCAGGTTGTGGTATGATGACGCGTTTCGCCACAAAATGGATCATTATAGCCCCACTGCGTGATGAGATCAATTGAGCCACCGCAACCCCAACACACCTGCCCCCCAGATCTCCCCCTCCGAGATCTTCCAGAAGGGATCAGCAAAAAGTAGGTAGACAACCAGTGGAGGTGACAATTTCACAGCATGAACCATTATTCCCGAGATTGCAGTCTCTCAATTTACTAAGAGCTAGTGACAATATTCAGGCATGAAGCACCTTGTAATGTCATTCGTTTGTACTGTAGCTTTGCCTACTTAATGGATCTCCCTTCCCGGAGATACTGAAGGGGAAGTCTGAGGGTGGGATAATTACATAATTTGCAGTGTCAAGCCTTGACCCCATGGCTTTCGGGCCAGGGGTGGCGGTATTTCTGACGCAGCGCAGTGTGTGACCTGTCCGCGTGCTGCTGCGGTGAAGGTGTATCGTGGTTGGACAAATGGCACTATTGATAATAACCAGTGTGGAAGCTGTGGAGCACCACGTGCCTTTGATGTGTGAGGTGAACATCATCTACGAAGGTGCGTGAGGGCCGACCGACACGCTCACCATCAGGATGAACCTGGGAGCTTCCAGACGCTTGTCTCAATGACAGTTCAGACCGTCTAGCTGCTGACCGTGCCGCACCGGCGGTTACTCTGGCTTCTCAATGACAGTTCAGACCGTCTAGCTGCTGACCGTGCCGCACCGGCGGTTACTCTGGCTATTAGCTGGTGCTCATATATAACCAGTGGTCGATACTGGGACCATTTCCCCACAAGTCAGATAAAGATGCACTACGTCATCATTTTACCTTCTCGCCCCGTTCCATGGGGGTCATTCTGAGTTGTTCGCTCGTTATATTTTTCTCGCAACGGAGCGATTAGTCGCTAATGCGCATGCGCAATGTCCGCACTGCGACTGCGCCAAGTAAATTTGCTATGCAGTTAGGTATTTTACTCACGGCATTACGAGGTTTTTTCTTCGTTCTGGTGATCGTAATGTGATTGACAGGAAGTGGGTGTTTCTGGGCGGAAACTGGCCGTTTTATGGTTGTGTGCGAAAAAACGCTACCGTTTCTGGGAAAAACGCGGGAGTGGCTGGAGAAACGGAGGAGTGTCTGGGCGAACGCTGGGTGTGTTTGTGACGTCAAACCAGGAACGACACTGACTGAACTGATCGCAGATGCCGAGTAAGTCTGGAGCTACTCAGAAACTGCTAAGAAGTGTCTATTCGCAATTCTGCTAATCTTTCGTTCGCAATTTTGATAAGCTAAGATTCACTCCCAGTAGGCGGCGGCTTAGCGTGTGCAAAGCTGCTAAAAGCAGCTTGCGAGCGAACAACTCGGAATGACCCCCCATGTGAGAAATCTCATCCGTTCACATCAATGGTTATCATACGCCATTTGTGACAGAGACGTAACATGAGACAGAACAGTAGACAAGAAATAATAGTAATAATAAAAACAAAGTCACGAGACTAAGTAGAACCACATGGGCTGACACGTTTAGTCACATGTGGTATCAATCACGCGTCTTGTGCTGGACTTAGGACCTTTTTCAGTATCAGTCGCTGTTTTACTAATGTAGGAAAACTGCAAGTGGCTAGAACTGCATGCTAATGGACGCCAGCGATGCAATCGCAATTAAATTGCGATCGCATCACTGACGCCGCAAAACAAGGGTAGCCTCTTGCCTGGCATACCGCCACCATGTTTTGCTTCGCTTGTGATGTCACACGACCGCTCCACAAACGGCCCGTACCCGCCTGTGTTCCCATCTCCACACCCCCCCAACGCTGCGTTGTCGCCCCGACTGCCCCTGCCTGCCAATCAGACAGAGGCGATCGCATTGTCCAGCACCTGAACGCGCACATAATGTAATTACATCGCTAGTGCGATACTTACTGATTGAGACAATATATCACCGCGTGTATAGACAATATATCACCGCGTGTATAGACAATATATCACCGCGTGTATAGACAATATATCACCGCGTGTATAGACAATATCTCACCGCGTGTATAGACAATATCTCACCGCGTGTATAGACAATATATCACCGCGTGTATAGACAATATATCACCGCGTGTATAAACAATATCTCACCGCGTGTATAGACAATATATCACCGCGTGTATAGACAATATCTCACCGCGTGTATAGACAATATATCACCGCGTGTATAGACAATATATCACCGCGTGTATAGACAATATATCACCGCGTGTATAGACAATATATCACCGCGTGTATAGACAATATATCACCGCGTGTATAGACAATATCTCACCGCGTGTATAGACAATATATCACCGCGTGTATAGACAATATCTCACCGCGTGTATAGACAATATCTCACCGCGTGTATAGACAATATCTCACCGCGTGTATAGACAATATCTCACCGCGTGTATAGACAATATATCACCGCGTGTATAGACAATATCTCACCGCGTGTATAGACAATATCTCACCGCGTGTATAGACAATATATCACCGCGTGTATAGACAATATCTCACCGCGTGTATAGACAATATCTCACCGCGTGTACAGACAATATCTCACCGCGTGTATAGACAATATATCACCGCATGTATAGACAATATATCACCGCGTGTATAGACAATATCTCACCGCGTGTATAGACAATATCTCACCGCGTGTATAGACAATATCTCACCGCGTGTATAGACAATATATCACCGCGTGTATAGACAATATATCACCGCATGTATAGACAATATCTCACCGCGTGTATAGACAATATATCACCGCATGTACAGACAATATATCACCGCGTGTACAGACAATATCTCACCGCGTGTACAGACAATATATCACCGCGTGTATAGACAATATCTCACCGCGTGTACAGACAATATATCACCGCGTGTATAGACAATATATCACCGCGTGTATAGACAATATCTCACCGCGTGTACAGACAATATATCACCGCGTGTATAGACAATATATCACCGCGTGTATAGACAATATATCACCGCGTGTATAGACAATATCTCACCGCGTGTACAGACAATATATCACTGCGTGTATAGACAATATCTCACTGCGTGTATAGACAATATATCACCACGTGTATAGACAATATCTCACCGCGTGTATAGACAATATCTCACCGCGTGTACAGATAATATCTAACCACGTGTACAGACAATATCTCACCGCGTGTATAGACAATATCTCACCGCGTGTATAGACAATATCTCACCGCGTGTATAGATAATATCTCACCGCGTGTACAGACAATATATCACCGCGTGTATAGACAATATCTCACCGCGTGTATAGATAATATCTCACCGCGTGTATAGACAATATCTCACCGCGTGTATAGACAATATATCACCGCGTGTATAGACAATATCTCACCGCGTGTATAGACAATATATCACCGCGTGTATAGACAATATCTCACCGCGTGTATAGACAATATATCACCGCGTGTATAGACAATATCTCACCGCGTGTATAGACAATATATCACCGCGTGTATAGACAATATCTCACCGCGTGTATAGACAATATATCACCGCGTGTATAGACAATATCTCACCGTGTGTATAGACAATATATCACCGCGTGTATAGACAATATATCACCGCGTGTATAGACAATATCTCACCGTGTGTATAGACAATATCTCACCGCGTGTATAGACAATATATCACCGCATGTATAGACAATATCTCACCGTGTGTATAGACAATATATCACCGCGTGTACAGACAATATATCACCCTGTGTATAGACAATATCTCACCGCGTGTATAGACAATATCTCACCGCGTGTATAGACAATATCTCACCGCGTGTATAGATAATATCTCACCGCGTGTACAGACAATATATCACCGCGTGTACAGACAATATCTCACCGTGTGTATAGACAATATCTCACCGCGTGTATAGATAATATCTCACCGCGTGTATAGACAATATCTCACCGCGTGTACAGACAATATATCACCGCGTGTACAGACAATATCTCACCGCGTGTATAGACAATATATCACCGCGTGTATAGACAATATCTCACCGCGTGTATAGACAATATCTCACCCTGTGTATAGACAATATCTCACCGCGTGTATAGACAATATCTCACCGCGTGTATAGACAATATATCACCGCGTGTATAGACAATATATCACCGCGTGTATAGACAATATATCACCGCGTGTATAGACAATATCTCACCGCGTGTATAGACAATATCTCACCCTGTGTATAGACAATATATCACCGCGTGTATAGACAATATCTCACCGCGTGTATAGACAATATCTCACCGCGTGTATAGACAATATCTCACCGCGTGTATAGACAATATCTCACCCTGTGTATAGACAATATATCACCGCGTGTATAGACAATATCTCACCGCGTGTATAGATAATATCTCACCGCGTGTACAGACAATATATCACCGCGTGTACAGACAATATCTCACCGCGTGTATAGACAATATATCACCGCGTGTATAGACAATATATCACCACGTGTACAGACAATATATCACCGCGTGTACAGACAATATCTCACCGTGTGTATAGACAATATATCACCACGTGTATAGACAATATCTCACCGCGTGTATAGACAATATATCACCGCGTGTACAGATAATATCTCACCACGTGTACAGACAATATCTCACCGCGTGTACAGACAATATCTCACCGCGTGTATAGACAATATCTCACCGCGTGTATAGACAATATCTCACCGCGTGTACAGACAATATATCACCGCGTGTATAGACAATATATCACCGCGTGTATAGACAATATCTCACCGCGTGTATAGACAATATCTCACCGCCTGTATAGACAATATCTCACCGCCTGTATAGATAATATATCACCGCGTGTATAGACAATATCTCACCGCGTGTATAGACAATATCTCACCGCGTGTATAGACAATATCTCACCGCGTGTATAGACAATATCTCACCGCGTGTACAGACAATATATCACCGCGTGTATAGACAATATATCACCGCGTGTATAGACAATATCTCACCGCGTGTATAGACAATATCTCACCGCGTGTATAGACAATATCTCACAGCGTGTATAGACAATATCTCACCGCGTGTACAGACAATATATCACCGCGTGTATAGACAATATATCACCGCGTGTATAGACAATATCTCACCGTGTGTATAGACAATATCTCACCGCGTGTATAGACAATATCTCACCGCGTGTATAGATAATATCTCACCGCGTGTACAGACAATATATCACCGCGTGTATAGACAATATATCACCGCGCGTATAGACAATATCTCACCGTGTGTATAGACAATATCTCACCGCGTGTACAGACAATATATCACCGCGTGTATAGACAATATCTCACCGCGTGTATAGACAATATATCACCACGTGTATAGACAATATCTCACCGCGTGTATAGACAATATATCACCGCGTGTACAGATAATATCTCACCACGTGTACAGACAATATCTCACCGCGTGTATAGACAATATCTCACCGCGTGTATAGACAATATCTCACCGCGTGTATAGATAATATCTCACCGCGTGTACAGACAATATCTCACCGCGTGTATAGATAATATCTCACCGCGTGTACAGACAATATATCACCCTGTGTATAGACAATATCTCACCGTGTGTATAGACAGTATCTCACCGCGTGTATAGACAATATCTCACCGCGTGTATAGACAATATATCACCGCGCGTATAGACAATATCTCACCGTGTGTATAGACAATATATCACCGCGTGTATAGACAATATCTCACCGCGTGTATAGACAATATCTCACCGTGTGTATAGACAATATCTCACCGTGTGTATGACAATATCTCACCGCGTGTATAGACAATATATCACCGCGTGTATAGACAATATATCACAGCGTGTATAGACAATATCTCACCGCGTGTACAGACAATATATCACCCTGTGTATAGACAATATCTCACCGCGTGTATAGACAATATCTCACCGCGTGTATAGACAATATATCACCGCGTGTATAGACAATATATCACCGCGTGTATAGACAATATCTCACCGCGTGTATAGACAATATCTCACCGCGTGTATAGATAATATCTCACCGCGTGTACAGACAATATATCACCGCGTGTACAGACAATATCTCACCGTGTGTATAGACAATATATCACCACGTGTACAGACAATATATCACCACGTGTATAGACAATATCTCACCGCGTGTATAGACAATATATCACCGCGTGTACAGATAATATCTCACCACGTGTACAGACAATATCTCACCGCGTGTATAGACAATATCTCACCGCGTGTATAGACAATATCTCACCGCGTGTATAGATAATATCTCACCGCGTGTACAGACAATATATCACCGCGTGTATAGACAATATCTCACCGCGTGTATAGACAATATCTCACCGTGTGTATCGACAATATCTCACCGCGTGTATAGACAATATCTCACCGTGTGTATAGACAATATCTCACCGCGTGTATAGACAATATATCACAGCGTGTATAGACAATATCTCATCGCGTGTACAGACAATATATCACCCTGTGTATAGACAATATCTCACCGCGTGTATAGACAATATCTCACCGCGTGTATAGACAATATATCACCGCGTGTATAGACAATATATCACCGCGTGTATAGACAATATCTCACCGCGTGTATAGACAATATCTCACCGCGTGTATAGACAATATATCACCGCGTGTATAGACAATATATCACCGCATGTATAGACAATATCTCACCGCGTGTATAGACAATATATCACCGCGTGTATAGACAATATATCACCGCATGTATAGACAATATATCACCGCGTGTATAGACAATATCTCACCGCGTGTATAGACAATATCTCACCGCGTGTATAGACAATATCTCACCGCGTGTATAGACAATATATCACCGCGTGTATAGACAATATCTCACCGCGTGTATAGACAATATATCACCGCGTGTATAGACAATATATCACCGCGTGTATAGACAATATCTCACCGCGTGTATAGACAATATCTCACCGCGTGTATAGACAATATCTCACCGCGTGTATAGACAATATCTCACCGCGTGTATAGACAATATCTCACCGCGTGTATAGACAATATCTCACCGCGTGTATAGACAATATATCACCGCGTGTATAGACAATATCTCACCGCGTGTATAGACAATATCTCACCGCGTGTATAGACAATATCTCACCGCGTGTATAGACAATATCTCACCGCGTGTATAGACAATATCTCACCGCGTGTATAGACAATATCTCACCGCGTGTATAGACAATATATCACCGCGTGTATAGACAATATCTCACCGCGTGTATAGACAATATATCACCGCGTGTACAGACAATGGCCCTCATTCCGAGTTGATCGGTCGCAAGGCGAATTTAGCAGAGTTACACACGCTAAGCCGCCGCCTACTGGGAGTGAATCTTATCTTCTTAAAATTGCGACCGATGTATTCGCAATATTGCGATTACTAACTACTTAGCAGTTTCAGAGTAGCTTCAGACTTACTCTGCCTGTGCGATCAGTTCACTGCTTGTCGTTCCTGGTTGACGTCACAAACACACCCAGCGTTCGCCCAACCACTCCCCCGTTTCTCCGGCCACTCCTGCGTTTTTTCCGGAAACGGTAGCGTTTTCAGCCACACGCCCCTGAAACGCTGTGTTTCCGCCCAGTAACACCCATTTCCTGTCAATCACATTACGATCGCCGGAGCGATGAAAAAGCCGTGAGTAAAATTACTTTCTACATAGCAAAGTTACTTGGCGCAGTCGCAGTGCGAACATTGCGCATGCGTACTAAGCGGATTTTCATTGCGATGCGATGAAAAATACCGAGCGATCAACTCGGAATGAGGGCCCATATCTCACCGCGTGTATAGACAATATCTCACCGCGTGTATAGACAATATCTCACCGCGTGTATAGACAATATCTCACCGCGTGTATAGACAATATCTCACAGCGTGTATAGACAATATATCACCGTGTGTATAGACAATATCTCACCGCGTGTATAGACAATATATCACCGCGTGTACAGACAATATATCACCGCGTGTACAGACAATATATCACCGCGTGTATAGACAATATATCACCGCGTGTATAGACAATATCTCACCGCGTGTATAGACAGTATCTCACCGCGTGTATAGACAATATATCACCGTGTGTATAGACAATATCTCACCGCGTGTATAGACAATATCTCACCGCGTGTATAGACAATATCTCACCGCGTGTATAGACAATATCTCACCGCGTGTATAGACAATATCTCACCGCGTGTATAGACAATATCTCACAGCGTGTATAGACAATATATCACCGCGTGTATAGACAATATCTCACCGCGTGTATAGACAATATATCACCGTGTGTATAGACAATATCTCACCGCGTGTACAGACAATATATCACCGTGTGTATAGACAATATCTCACCGCGTGTATAGACAATATCTCACCGCGTGTATAGACAGTATCTCACCGCGTGTATAGACAATATATCACCGCGTGTATAGACAATATCTCACCGCGTGTATAGACAATATATCACCGCGTGTATAGACAATATATCACAGCGTGTATAGACAATATCTCACCGCGTGTATAGACAATATATCACCGCGTGTATAGACAATATATCACCGCGTGTATAGACAATATCTCACCGCGTGTATAGACAATATATCACAGCGTGTATAGACAATATCTCACCGCGTGTATAGACAATATATCACCGCGTGTATAGACAATATATCACCGCGTGTATAGACAATATATCACCGCGTGTATAGACAATATCTCACCGCGTGTATAGACAATATCTCACCGCGTGTATAGACAATATATCACCGCGTGTATAGACAATATCTCACCGCGTGTATAGACAATATATCACAGCGTGTATAGACAATATCTCACCGCGTGTACAGACAATATATCACCCTGTGTATAGACAATATCTCACCGCGTGTATAGACAATATCTCACCGCGTGTATAGACAATATATCACCGCGTGTATAGACAATATATCACCACGTGTATAGACAATATATCACCGCGTGTATAGACAATATATCACCGCGTGTATAGACAATATCTCACCGCGTGTATAGACAATATCTCACCGCGTGTATAGACAATATCTCACAGCGTGTATAGACAATATCTCACCGCGTGTATAGACAATATATCACCGCGTGTATAGACAATATCTCACCGCGTGTATAGACAATATATCACCGCGTGTACAGACAATATATCACCGCGTGTATAGACAATATATCACCGCGTGTACAGACAATATATCACCGCGTGTATAGACAATATATCACCGCGTGTACAGACAATATATCACCGCGTGTATAGACAATATCTCACCGCGTGTACAGACAATATATCACCGCGTGTATAGACAATATATCACCGCGTGTATAGACAATATCTCACCGCGTGTATAGACAGTATCTCACCGCGTGTATAGACAATATATCACCGTGTGTATAGACAATATCTCACCGCGTGTATAGACAATATCTCACCGCGTGTATAGACAATATCTCACCGCGTGTATAGACAATATATCACCGCGTGTACAGACAATATATCACCGCGTGTACAGACAATATATCACCGCGTGTATAGACAATATATCACCGTGTGTATAGACAATATCTCACCGCGTGTATAGACAGTATCTCACCGCGTGTATAGACAATATATCACCGCGTGTATAGACAATATCTCACCGCGTGTATAGACAATATCTCACCGCGTGTATAGACAATATCTCACCGCGTGTATAGACAATATCTCACCGCGTGTATAGACAATATCTCACCGCGTGTATAGACAATATCTCACCGCGTGTATAGACAATATATCACCGCGTGTATAGACAATATCTCACCGCGTGTATAGACAATATATCACCGCGTGTACAGACAATGGCCCTCATTCCGAGTTGATCGGTCGCAAGGCGAATTTAGCAGAGTTACACACGCTAAGCCGCCGCCTACTGGGAGTGAATCTTATCTTCTTAAAATTGCGACCGATGTATTCGCAATATTGCGATTACTAACTACTTAGCAGTTTCAGAGTAGCTTCAGACTTACTCTGCCTGTGCGATCAGTTCACTGCTTGTCGTTCCTGGTTGACGTCACAAACACACCCAGCGTTCGCCCAACCACTCCCCCGTTTCTCCGGCCACTCCTGCGTTTTTTCCGGAAACGGTAGCGTTTTCAGCCACACGCCCCTGAAACGCTGTGTTTCCGCCCAGTAACACCCATTTCCTGTCAATCACATTACGATCGCCGGAGCGATGAAAAAGCCGTGAGTAAAATTACTTTCTACATAGCAAAGTTACTTGGCGCAGTCGCAGTGCGAACATTGCGCATGCGTACTAAGCGGATTTTCATTGCGATGCGATGAAAAATACCGAGCGATCAACTCGGAATGAGGGCCCATATCTCACCGCGTGTATAGACAATATCTCACCGCGTGTATAGACAATATCTCACCGCGTGTATAGACAATATCTCACCGCGTGTATAGACAATATCTCACAGCGTGTATAGACAATATATCACCGTGTGTATAGACAATATCTCACCGCGTGTATAGACAATATATCACCGCGTGTACAGACAATATATCACCGCGTGTACAGACAATATATCACCGCGTGTATAGACAATATATCACCGCGTGTATAGACAATATCTCACCGCGTGTATAGACAGTATCTCACCGCGTGTATAGACAATATATCACCGTGTGTATAGACAATATCTCACCGCGTGTATAGACAATATCTCACCGCGTGTATAGACAATATCTCACCGCGTGTATAGACAATATCTCACCGCGTGTATAGACAATATCTCACCGCGTGTATAGACAATATCTCACAGCGTGTATAGACAATATATCACCGCGTGTATAGACAATATCTCACCGCGTGTATAGACAATATATCACCGTGTGTATAGACAATATCTCACCGCGTGTACAGACAATATATCACCGTGTGTATAGACAATATCTCACCGCGTGTATAGACAATATCTCACCGCGTGTATAGACAGTATCTCACCGCGTGTATAGACAATATATCACCGTGTGTATAGACAATATCTCACCGCGTGTATAGACAATATATCACCGCGTGTATAGACAATATATCACAGCGTGTATAGACAATATCTCACCGCGTGTATAGACAATATATCACCGCGTGTATAGACAATATATCACCGCGTGTATAGACAATATCTCACCGCGTGTATAGACAATATATCACAGCGTGTATAGACAATATCTCACCGCGTGTATAGACAATATATCACCGCGTGTATAGACAATATATCACCGCGTGTATAGACAATATATCACCGCGTGTATAGACAATATCTCACCGCGTGTATAGACAATATCTCACCGCGTGTATAGACAATATATCACCGCGTGTATAGACAATATCTCACCGCGTGTATAGACAATATATCACAGCGTGTATAGACAATATCTCACCGCGTGTACAGACAATATATCACCCTGTGTATAGACAATATCTCACCGCGTGTATAGACAATATCTCACCGCGTGTATAGACAATATATCACCGCGTGTATAGACAATATATCACCACGTGTATAGACAATATATCACCGCGTGTATAGACAATATATCACCGCGTGTATAGACAATATCTCACCGCGTGTATAGACAATATCTCACCGCGTGTATAGACAATATCTCACAGCGTGTATAGACAATATCTCACCGCGTGTATAGACAATATCTCACCGCGTGTATAGACAATATATCACCGTGTGTATAGACAATATCTCACCGCGTGTATAGACAATATATCACCGTGTGTATAGACAATATCTCACCGCGTGTACAGACAATATATCACCGTGTGTATAGACAATATCTCACCGCGTGTATAGACAATATCTCACCGCGTGTATAGACAATATCTCACCGCGTGTATAGACAATATATCACCGTGTGTATAGACAATATCTCACCGCGTGTATAGACAATATATCACCGCGTGTATAGACAATATCTCACCGCGTGTACAGACAATATATCACCGCGTGTACAGACAATATCTCACCGCGTGTATAGACAATATCTCACCGCGTGTATAGACAATATCTCACCGCGTGTATAGACAATATCTCACCGCGTGTATAGACAATATCTCACCGCGTGTATAGACAATATCTCACCGCGTGTATAGACAATATCTCACCGCGTGTATAGACAATATATCACCGCGTGTACAGACAATATATCACCGCGTGTATAGACAATATCTCACCGCGTGTACAGACAATATATCACCGCGTGTATAGACAATATATCACCGCGTGTATAGACAATATCTCACCGCGTGTATAGACAATATCTCACCGCGTGTATAGACAATATATCACCGCGTGTATAGACAATATCTCACCGCGTGTATAGACAATATCTCACCGCGTGTATAGACAATATCTCACCGCGTGTAGACACAATATCTCACCGCGTGTGTAGACAATATCTCACCGCGTGTATAGACAATATCTCACCGCGTGTATAGACAATATCTCACCGCGTGTATAGACAATATCTCACCGCGTGTATAGACAATATCTCACCGTGTGTATAGACAATATATCACCGCGTGTACAGACAATATCTCGCTGCGTGTATAGACAATATATCACCGCGTGTATAGACAATATATCACCGCGTGTATAGACAATATCTCACCGCGTGTATAGACAATATCACACCGCGTGTATAGACAATATCTCACCGCGTGTACAGACAATATCTCACCGCGTGTAGACACAATATCTCACCGCGTGTGTAGACAATATCTCACCGCGTGTATAGACAATATCTCACCGCGTGTATAGACAATATCTCACCGCGTGTATAGACAATATCTCACCGCGTGTATAGACAATATCTCACCACGTGTATAGACAATATCTCACCGCGTGTATAGACAATATATCACCGCGTGTATAGACAATATCTCACCGCGTGTATAGACAATATCACACCGCGTGTATAGACAATATCTCACCGCGTGTACAGACAATATCTCACCGCGTGTATAGACAACATCTCACCGCGTGTATAGACAATATATCACCACGTGTACAGACAATATCTCACCGCGTGTACAGACAATATCTCACCGCGTGTATAGACAATATCTCACCACGTGTATAGACAATATATCACCGCGTGTATAGACAATATCTCACCACGTGTATAGACAATATCTCACCGCGTGTACAGACAATATCTCACCGCGTGTATAGACAATATCTCACCGCGTGTATAGACAATATATCACCCTGTGTATAGACAATATATCACCGCGTGTATAGACAATATATCACCCTGTGTATAGACAATATCTCACCACGTGTATAGACAATATCTCACCGTGTGTATAGACAATATCTCACCGCGTGTATAGACAATATCTCACCACGTGTATAGACAATATCTCACCGCGTGTACAGACAATATATCACCCTGTGTATAGACAATATCTCACCACGTGTATAGACAATATCTCACCACGTGTATAGACAATATCTCACCGCGTGTATAGACAATATATCACCCTGTGTATAGACAATATCTCACCACGTGTATAGACAATATCTCACCGCGTGTATAGACAATATCTCACCGCGTGTATAGACAATATATCACCGCGCGTATAGACAATATCTCACCGTGTGTATAGACAATATATCACCGCGTGTATAGACAATATCTCACCGCGTGTATAGACAATATCTCACCGTGTGTATAGACAATATCTCACCGTGTGTATAGACAATATCTCACCGCGTGTATAGACAATATATCACCGCGTGTATAGACAATATATCACAGCGTGTATAGACAATATCTCACCGCGTGTACAGACAATATATCACCCTGTGTATAGACAATATCTCACCGCGTGTATAGACAATATCTCACCGCGTGTATAGACAATATATCACCGCGTGTATAGACAATATCTCACCGCGTGTATAGACAATATCTCACCGTGTGTATAGACAATATCTCACCGCGTGTATAGACAATATATCACAGCGTGTATAGACAATATCTCATCGCGTGTACAGACAATATATCACCCTGTGTATAGACAATATCTCACCGCGTGTATAGACAATATCTCACCGCGTGTATAGACAATATCTCACCGCGTGTATAGACAATATATCACCGCGTGTATAGACAATATATCACCGCGTGTATAGACAATATCTCACCGCGTGTATAGACAATATCTCACCGCGTGTATAGACAATATATCACCGCGTGTATAGACAATATATCACCGCATGTATAGACAATATCTCACCGCGTGTATAGACAATATATCACCGCGTGTATAGACAATATATCACCGCATGTATAGACAATATATCACCGCGTGTATAGACAATATCTCACCGCGTGTATAGACAATATCTCACCGCGTGTATAGACAATATCTCACCGCGTGTATAGACAATATATCACCGCGTGTATAGACAATATCTCACCGCGTGTATAGACAATATATCACCGCGTGTATAGACAATATATCACCGCGTGTATAGACAATATCTCACCGCGTGTATAGACAATATCTCACCGCGTGTATAGACAATATCTCACCGCGTGTATAGACAATATCTCACCGCGTGTATAGACAATATCTCACCGCGTGTATAGACAATATCTCACCGCGTGTATAGACAATATCTCACCGCGTGTATAGACAATATCTCACCGCGTGTATAGACAATATCTCACCGCGTGTATAGACAATATCTCACCGCGTGTATAGACAATATCTCACCGCGTGTATAGACAATATCTCACCGCGTGTATAGACAATATATCACCGCGTGTATAGACAATATCTCACCGCGTGTATAGACAATATATCACCGCGTGTACAGACAATGGCCCTCATTCCGAGTTGATCGGTCGCAAGGCGAATTTAGCAGAGTTACACACGCTAAGCCGCCGCCTACTGGGAGTGAATCTTATCTTCTTAAAATTGCGACCGATGTATTCGCAATATTGCGATTACTAACTACTTAGCAGTTTCAGAGTAGCTTCAGACTTACTCTGCCTGTGCGATCAGTTCACTGCTTGTCGTTCCTGGTTGACGTCACAAACACACCCAGCGTTCGCCCAACCACTCCCCCGTTTCTCCGGCCACTCCTGCGTTTTTTCCGGAAACGGTAGCGTTTTCAGCCACACGCCCCTGAAACGCTGTGTTTCCGCCCAGTAACACCCATTTCCTGTCAATCACATTACGATCGCCGGAGCGATGAAAAAGCCGTGAGTAAAATTACTTTCTACATAGCAAAGTTACTTGGCGCAGTCGCAGTGCGAACATTGCGCATGCGTACTAAGCGGATTTTCATTGCGATGCGATGAAAAATACCGAGCGATCAACTCGGAATGAGGGCCCATATCTCACCGCGTGTATAGACAATATCTCACCGCGTGTATAGACAATATCTCACCGCGTGTATAGACAATATCTCACCGCGTGTATAGACAATATCTCACAGCGTGTATAGACAATATATCACCGTGTGTATAGACAATATCTCACCGCGTGTATAGACAATATATCACCGCGTGTACAGACAATATATCACCGCGTGTACAGACAATATATCACCGCGTGTATAGACAATATATCACCGCGTGTATAGACAATATCTCACCGCGTGTATAGACAGTATCTCACCGCGTGTATAGACAATATATCACCGCGTGTATAGACAATATCTCACCGCGTGTATAGACAATATCTCACCGCGTGTATAGACAATATCTCACCGCGTGTATAGACAATATCTCACCGCGTGTATAGACAATATCTCACCGCGTGTATAGACAATATCTCACAGCGTGTATAGACAATATATCACCGCGTGTATAGACAATATCTCACCGCGTGTATAGACAATATATCACCGTGTGTATAGACAATATCTCACCGCGTGTACAGACAATATATCACCGTGTGTATAGACAATATCTCACCGCGTGTATAGACAATATCTCACCGCGTGTATAGACAGTATCTCACCGCGTGTATAGACAATATATCACCGTGTGTATAGACAATATCTCACCGCGTGTATAGACAATATATCACCGCGTGTATAGACAATATATCACAGCGTGTATAGACAATATCTCACCGCGTGTATAGACAATATATCACCGCGTGTATAGACAATATATCACCGCGTGTATAGACAATATCTCACCGCGTGTATAGACAATATATCACAGCGTGTATAGACAATATCTCACCGCGTGTATAGACAATATATCACCGCGTGTATAGACAATATATCACCGCGTGTATAGACAATATATCACCGCGTGTATAGACAATATCTCACCGCGTGTATAGACAATATCTCACCGCGTGTATAGACAATATATCACCGCGTGTATAGAACATATCTCACCGCGTGTATAGACAATATATCACAGCGTGTATAGACAATATCTCACCGCGTGTACAGACAATATATCACCCTGTGTATAGACAATATCTCACCGCGTGTATAGACAATATCTCACCGCGTGTATAGACAATATATCACCGCGTGTATAGACAATATATCACCACGTGTATAGACAATATATCACCGCGTGTATAGACAATATATCACCGCGTGTATAGACAATATCTCACCGCGTGTATAGACAATATCTCACCGCGTGTATAGACAATATCTCACAGCGTGTATAGACAATATCTCACCGCGTGTATAGACAATATCTCACCGCGTGTATAGACAATATCTCACCGCGTGTATAGACAATATATCACCGCGTGTACAGACAATATATCACCGCGTGTATAGACAATATATCACCGCGTGTACAGACAATATATCACCGCGTGTATAGACAATATATCACCGCGTGTACAGACAATATATCACCGCGTGTATAGACAATATCTCACCGCGTGTACAGACAATATATCACCGCGTGTATAGACAATATATCACCGCGTGTATAGACAATATCTCACCGCGTGTATAGACAGTATCTCACCGCGTGTATAGACAATATATCACCGTGTGTATAGACAATATCTCACCGCGTGTATAGACAATATATCACCGCGTGTACAGACAATATCTCGCCGCGTGTATAGACAATATATCACCGCGTGTATAGACAATATATCACCGCGTGTATAGACAATATCTCACCGCGTGTATAGACAATATCACACCGCGTGTATAGACAATATCTCACCGCGTGTACAGACAATATCTCACCGCGTGTAGACACAATATCTCACCGCGTGTGTAGACAATATCTCACCGCGTGTATAGACAATATCTCACCGCGTGTATAGACAATATCTCACCGCGTGTATAGACAATATCTCACCGCGTGTATAGACAATATCTCACCACGTGTATAGACAATATCTCACCGCGTGTATAGACAATATATCACCGCGTGTATAGACAATATCTCACCGCGTGTATAGACAATATCACACCGCGTGTATAGACAATATCTCACCGCGTGTACAGACAATATCTCACCGCGTGTATAGACAACATCTCACCGCGTGTATAGACAATATATCACCACGTGTACAGACAATATCTCACCGCGTGTACAGACAATATCTCACCGCGTGTATAGACAATATCTCACCACGTGTATAGACAATATATCACCGCGTGTATAGACAATATCTCACCACGTGTATAGACAATATCTCACCGCGTGTACAGACAATATCTCACCGCGTGTATAGACAATATCTCACCGCGTGTATAGACAATATATCACCCTGTGTATAGACAATATATCACCGCGTGTATAGACAATATATCACCCTGTGTATAGACAATATCTCACCACGTGTATAGACAATATCTCACCGCGTGTATAGACAATATATCACCCTGTGTATAGACAATATCTCACCACGTGTATAGACAATATCTCACCGCGTGTACAAACAATATATCACCCTGTGTATAGACAATATCTCACCACGTGTATAGACAATATCTCACCGTGTGTATAGACAGTATCTCACCGCGTGTATAGACAATATATCACCGCGTGTATAGACAATATATCACCGCGTGTATAGACAATATATCACCGCGTGTATAGACAATATATCACCGCGTGTATAGACAATATCTCACCGCGTGTATAGACAATATCTCACCGCGTGTATAGACAGTATCTCACCGCGTGTATAGACAATATCTCACCGCGTGTATAGACAATATCTCACCGCGTGTATAGACAGTATCTCACCGCGTGTATAGACAATATCTCACCGCGTGTATAGACAATATATCACCGCGCGTATAGACAATATCTCACCGTGTGTATAGACAATATATCACCGCGTGTATAGACAATATCTCACCGCGTGTACAGACAATATATCACCGCGTGTATAGACAATATCTCACCGCGTGTACAGACAATATATCACCGCGTGTACAGACAATATATCACCCTGTGTATAGACAATATCTCACCGCGTGTATAGACAATATCTCACCGCGTGTATAGACAATATATCACCGCGTGTATAGACAATATATCACCGCGTGTATAGACAATATCTCACCGCGTGTATAGACAATATCTCACCGCGTGTATAGATAATATCTCACCGCGTGTACAGACAATATATCACCGCGTGTACAGACAATATCTCACCGTGTGTATAGACAATATATCACCACGTGTACAGACAATATATCACCACGTGTATAGACAATATCTCACCGCGTGTATAGACAATATATCACCGCGTGTACAGATAATATCTCACCACGTGTACAGACAATATCTCACCGCGTGTATAGACAATATCTCACCGCGTGTATAGACAATATCTCACCGCGTGTATAGATAATATCTCACCGCGTGTACAGACAATATATCACCGCGTGTATAGACAATATCTCACCGCGTGTATAGACAATATCTCACCGTGTGTATAGACAATATCTCACCGCGTGTATAGACAATATCTCACCGTGTGTATAGACAATATCTCACCGCGTGTATAGACAATATATCACAGCGTGTATAGACAATATCTCATCGCGTGTACAGACAATATATCACCCTGTGTATAGACAATATCTCACCGCGTGTATAGACAATATCTCACCGCGTGTATAGACAATATATCACCGCGTGTATAGACAATATATCACCGCGTGTATAGACAATATCTCACCGCGTGTATAGACAATATCTCACCGCGTGTATAGACAATATATCACCGCGTGTATAGACAATATATCACCGCATGTATAGACAATATCTCACCGCGTGTATAGACAATATATCACCGCGTGTATAGACAATATATCACCGCATGTATAGACAATATATCACCGCGTGTATAGACAATATCTCACCGCGTGTATAGACAATATCTCACCGCGTGTATAGACAATATCTCACCGCGTGTATAGACAATATATCACCGCGTGTATAGACAATATCTCACCGCGTGTATAGACAATATATCACCGCGTGTATAGACAATATATCACCGCGTGTATAGACAATATCTCACCGCGTGTATAGACAATATCTCACCGCGTGTATAGACAATATCTCACCGCGTGTATAGACAATATCTCACCGCGTGTATAGACAATATCTCACCGCGTGTATAGACAATATCTCACCGCGTGTATAGACAATATCTCACCGCGTGTATAGACAATATCTCACCGCGTGTATAGACAATATCTCACCGCGTGTATAGACAATATCTCACCGCGTGTATAGACAATATCTCACCGCGTGTATAGACAATATCTCACCGCGTGTATAGACAATATATCACCGCGTGTATAGACAATATCTCACCGCGTGTATAGACAATATATCACCGCGTGTACAGACAATGGCCCTCATTCCGAGTTGATCGGTCGCAAGGCGAATTTAGCAGAGTTACACACGCTAAGCCGCCGCCTACTGGGAGTGAATCTTATCTTCTTAAAATTGCGACCGATGTATTCGCAATATTGCGATTACTAACTACTTAGCAGTTTCAGAGTAGCTTCAGACTTACTCTGCCTGTGCGATCAGTTCACTGCTTGTCGTTCCTGGTTGACGTCACAAACACACCCAGCGTTCGCCCAACCACTCCCCCGTTTCTCCGGCCACTCCTGCGTTTTTTCCGGAAACGGTAGCGTTTTCAGCCACACGCCCCTGAAACGCTGTGTTTCCGCCCAGTAACACCCATTTCCTGTCAATCACATTACGATCGCCGGAGCGATGAAAAAGCCGTGAGTAAAATTACTTTCTACATAGCAAAGTTACTTGGCGCAGTCGCAGTGCGAACATTGCGCATGCGTACTAAGCGGATTTTCATTGCGATGCGATGAAAAATACCGAGCGATCAACTCGGAATGAGGGCCCATATCTCACCGCGTGTATAGACAATATCTCACCGCGTGTATAGACAATATCTCACCGCGTGTATAGACAATATCTCACCGCGTGTATAGACAATATCTCACAGCGTGTATAGACAATATATCACCGTGTGTATAGACAATATCTCACCGCGTGTATAGACAATATATCACCGCGTGTACAGACAATATATCACCGCGTGTACAGACAATATATCACCGCGTGTATAGACAATATATCACCGCGTGTATAGACAATATCTCACCGCGTGTATAGACAGTATCTCACCGCGTGTATAGACAATATATCACCGTGTGTATAGACAATATCTCACCGCGTGTATAGACAATATCTCACCGCGTGTATAGACAATATCTCACCGCGTGTATAGACAATATCTCACCGCGTGTATAGACAATATCTCACCGCGTGTATAGACAATATCTCACAGCGTGTATAGACAATATATCACCGCGTGTATAGACAATATCTCACCGCGTGTATAGACAATATATCACCGTGTGTATAGACAATATCTCACCGCGTGTACAGACAATATATCACCGTGTGTATAGACAATATCTCACCGCGTGTATAGACAATATCTCACCGCGTGTATAGACAGTATCTCACCGCGTGTATAGACAATATATCACCGTGTGTATAGACAATATCTCACCGCGTGTATAGACAATATATCACCGCGTGTATAGACAATATATCACAGCGTGTATAGACAATATCTCACCGCGTGTATAGACAATATATCACCGCGTGTATAGACAATATATCACCGCGTGTATAGACAATATCTCACCGCGTGTATAGACAATATATCACAGCGTGTATAGACAATATCTCACCGCGTGTATAGACAATATATCACCGCGTGTATAGACAATATATCACCGCGTGTATAGACAATATCTCACCGCGTGTATAGACAATATCACACCGCGTGTATAGACAATATCTCACCGCGTGTACAGACAATATCTCACCGCGTGTAGACACAATATCTCACCGCGTGTGTAGACAATATCTCACCGCGTGTATAGACAATATCTCACCGCGTGTATAGACAATATCTCACCGCGTGTATAGACAATATCTCACCGCGTGTATAGACAATATCTCACCACGTGTATAGACAATATCTCACCGCGTGTATAGACAATATATCACCGCGTGTACAGACAATATCTCACCGCGTGTATAGACAATATCTCACCGCGTGTATAGACAATATATCACCCTGTGTATAGACAATATATCACCGCGTGTATAGACAATATATCACCCTGTGTATAGACAATATCTCACCACGTGTATAGACAATATCTCACCGTGTGTATAGACAATATCTCACCGCGTGTATAGACAATATCTCACCACGTGTATAGACAATATCTCACCGCGTGTACAGACAATATATCACCCTGTGTATAGACAATATCTCACCACGTGTATAGACAATATCTCACCACGTGTATAGACAATATCTCACCGCGTGTATAGACAATATATCACCCTGTGTATAGACAATATCTCACCACGTGTATAGACAATATCTCACCGCGTGTATAGACAATATATCACCCTGTGTATAGACAATATCTCACCACGTGTATAGACAATATCTCACCGCGTGTACAAACAATATATCACCCTGTGTATAGACAATATCTCACCACGTGTATAGACAATATCTCACCGTGTGTATAGACAGTATCTCACCGCGTGTATAGACAATATATCACCGCGTGTATAGACAATATATCACCGCGTGTATAGACAATATATCACCGCGTGTATAGACAATATCTCACCGCGTGTATAGACAATATCTCACCGCGTGTATAGACAATATCTCACCGTGTGTATAGACAGTATCTCACCGCGTGTATAGACAATATCTCACCGCGTGTATAGACAATATCTCACCGCGTGTATAGACAGTATCTCACCGCGTGTATAGACAATATCTCACCGCGTGTATAGACAATATCTCACCGTGTGTATAGACAGTATCTCACCGCGTGTATAGACAATATCTCACCGCGTGTATAGACAATATATCACCGCGCGTATAGACAATATCTCACCGTGTGTATAGACAATATATCACCGCGTGTATAGACAATATCTCACCGCGTGTATAGACAATATCTCACCGTGTGTATAGACAATATCTCACCGCGTGTATAGACAATATATCACCGCGTGTATAGACAATATCTCACCGCGTGTATAGACAATATATCACCGCGCGTATAGACAATATCTCACCGTGTGTATAGACAATATATCACAGCGTGTATAGACAATATATCACAGCGTGTATAGACAATATCTCACCGCGTGTATAGACAATATATCACCACGTGTATAGACAATATCTCACCGTGTGTATAGACAATATATCACCGCGTGTATAGACAATATCTCACCACGTGTATAGACAATATCTCACCGCGTGTACAGACAATATCTCACCGCGTGTATAGACAATATCTCACCGCGTGTATAGACAATATATCACCACGTGTATAGACAATATATCACCGCGTGTATAGACAATATCTCACCACGTGTATAGACAATATCTTACCGCGTGTACAGACAATATCTCACCGCATGTACAGACAATATCTCACCGCGTGTATAGACAATATATCACCGCGTGTATAGACAATATATCACCATGTGTATAGACAATATCTCACCGCGTGTATAGACAATATCTCACCGCGTGTACAGACAATATATCACCGCATGTATAGACAATATATCACCGCGTGTATAGACAATATATCACCCTGTGTATAGACAATATCTCACCGCGTGTATAGACAATATATCACCCTGTGTATAGACAATATCTCACCACGTGTATAGACAATATCTCACCGTGTGTATAGACAATATCTCACCGCGTGTATAGACAATATCTCACCACGTGTATAGACAATATCTCACCGCGTGTATAGACAATATATCACCGCGCGTATAGACAATATCTCACCGTGTGTATAGACAATATATCACAGCGTGTATAGACAATATATCACAGCGTGTATAGACAATATCTCACCGCGTGTACAGACAATATATCACCCTGTGTATAGACAATATCTCACCGCGTGTATAGACAATATCTCACCGCGTGTATAGACAATATCTCACCGCGTGTATAGACAATATCTCACCGTGTGTATAGACAGTATCTCACCGCGTGTATAGACAATATCTCACCGCGTGTATAGACAATATCTCACCGTGTGTATAGACAGTATCTCACCGCGTGTATAGACAATATCTCACCGCGTGTATAGACAATATCTCACCGTGTGTATAGACAGTATCTCACCGCGTGTATAGACAGTATCTCACCGCGTGTATAGACAATATCTCACCGCGTGTATAGACAGTATCTCACCGCGTGTATAGACAATATCTCACAGCGTGTATAGACAATATCTCACCGTGTGTATAGACAGTATCTCACCGCGTGTATAGACAATATCTCACCGCGTGTATAGACAATATATCACCGCGCGTATAGACAATATCTCACCGTGTGTATAGACAATATATCACCGCGTGTATAGACAATATCTCACCGCGTGTATAGACAATATATCACCGCGTGTATAGACAATATCTCACCGCGTGTATAGACAATATCTCACCGTGTGTATAGACAATATCTCACCGCGTGTATAGACAATATCTCACCGCGTGTATAGACAATATATCACCGCGTGTATAGACAATATATCACCGCGCGTATAGACAATATCTCACCGCGTGTATAGACAATATCTCACCGCGTGTATAGACAATATATCACCGCGTGTATAGACAATATCTCACCGCGTGTATAGACAATATATCACCGCGCGTATAGACAATATCTCACCGTGTGTATAGACAATATATCACAGCGTGTATACACCTTTAGTTTCATATTAAACTGGAACCAACCTACACCGACTAAGAAGCCAATTTCAATACTGGCTAAGGACGCAAAATGGCTGCTTCCACTGCGTGTAAGGGACAATATGCGTGGACGGGTACGGGTCGTTGGGTCGACTCAACGTAGGTCAACAGTCATTAGGTTGACCACTGAAGGTTGACATGGGCATTAGGTCGACATGTAGTAGGTCGACAGGTGAAATGATAGACATGACTTTTTGAACCTTTTTTGGTGTTGTTTTCTTCGTGAAGTGACGGGGAACCCCAATTAGTGCACCGTGTCTCCTCACATGGCTCGCTATGCTTCGGGTAAGGTGCTTCGCTCCGCTACCGCGGTGCTCGGCACAAGTTACCGTTCCCAATTGTAGTTCATGTGGATCGTCAAGTATAAAAAAGGGAGAATAACAAAATCACAGACCCGGCGGAGGGGCTGAGCCTAATGACGTGATTATATGTGAATCGCGTCATTTTAGCCCCACCCCTACGCAAATTTTGCCCAATCACAGACTTTTCCCGGTGGGTGGGCGGGCGGGTGGGACCTACTGATGCAATCAGCTTGGCCCCTCCCTCATCACCACCCACCCGCTTCTCCTCTCAAGGCATCTCCTGGAGAGGAGACTTGAAATATCGGCAAGTATGCACCAACAACACTATAGAGTGACAAGAGGCGGAATACCTGAATGGACCATTGTGTGTCATTGTGTGTCTGTGTATAGCCCCGAGAGGTGTTTTCCTGTCCGTGTCTCTTGCAGGCGAGTACAGGCTTGTGATCAGTACTCTGCCACATCAGCTAACCAATCACTGAGGCCCATTCCCCGCATGTTACTTACATCTTGCATCTTCCTATGGTGCAGAGACATCTCTGACTGGAATCTGGGAACCTTGCCTGACCACTAAGCAAAGCAAGGACCTGTCTGCCTGCCAGAACTCTTGTACATTCTTTCTATTTTTATAGTGATCTTTCCTAGGCCACGGGTCTGATCCCGTCCATTATTCGGATCTTTGCAAAAAAAGTCAAAAACAAGCACGTCTGCCAACAGCCCAGGGGGAAGGCCCCAAACACTAGAGGTAGTTCTGAGCCTTATAAGGGAGCGGGTTAATGTGTCACCCAGAGCTTGCTGAGTATTAAAAGTTCAGCCGTGTCCTCCTCCCACCCCAGTATGTCTGAATCGCCTTCATTTCATTGGAAGTGGCTGATATGATGTCACACAGATATGTGTGCATGTAAAAGGCACTTTATTCTTGTGTCCGGGCAAACATGTATGATACATACATGTAGCTGAAAGCACTGCCCACATTGTAATATACAGTGGGCTTATTACATGTGGCTCTCCAGCAGCTGTGGAACTACAAGTCCAAGCACACCCTGACAGCCATATATTTATAGTCAGTGAGTCGCCTGCTGTATAATACGGATGATATTCATGTAGGAGCTATACAGACTGTTTTGAACATCCTCAAAAGATTTCAACATTAAACCATATGAGGGGGAGGGTAGAGGGTGGGGGGGGGGTCTAATTAAAATAAAGAGCAGTCCATCCAAAAAATGGACACCCGTGGTATGTTTAGGATTACTGGGGTGGTCTTCTGTTTGCCGGCGGTCGGGCTCCCGGCGCTCAGTATACCGGCGCCGGGAGCCCGACAGCCGGAATACCGACAATTATTTTCCCTCGTGGGGGTCCACGACCCCCATAGAGGGAGAATAAAATAGTGTGGCGCGCGTAGCGCGCCACCGTGCCCGTAGCGTGGCGAGCGCAGCGAGCCCGCAAGGGGCTCATTTGCGCTCGCCAAGCTGTCGGTAAGCCGGCGGTCGGGCTCCCGGCGCCGGGATGCTGGTCGCCGGGAGCCCGACCGCCGGCCAGCCGTAGTGAACCCGGATTACTGACCTCTGTAGTTCCATAGACTTAACTATAAATCTAGCCTATATTACACAGAATGCTGGACCCCCAAAGTACAGTCACATCAGTGTCGGCAACAGATGCAGGGGTGTACCTAACCTATGTACGGTCTGATGCAGGGGTGTACCTAACCTATGTACGGTCTGATGCAGGGGTGTACCTAACCTATGTACGGTCTGATGCAGGGGTGTACCTAACCTATGTACGGTCTGATGCAGGGGTGTATCTAACCTATGTACGGTCTGATGCAGGGGTGTACCTAACCTATGTACGGTCTGATGCAGGGGTGTACCTAACCTATGTACGGTCTGAGGCAGGGATGTACCTAACCTTTGTACGGTCTGAGGCAGGGGTGTACCTAACCTATGTACGGTCTGATGCAGGGGTGTATCTAACCTATGTACGGTCTGAGGCAGGGATGTATCTAACCTATGTACGGTCTGATGCAGGGGTGTATCTAACCTTTGTACGGTCTGAGGCAGGGGTGTACCTAACCTATGTACGGTCTGATGCAGGGGTGTATCTAACCTATGTACGGTCTGATGCAGGGGTGTACCTAACCTATGTACGGTCTGAGGCAGGGATGTACCTAACCTATGTACGGTCTGATGCAGGGGTGTATCTAACCTTTGTACGGTCTGAGGCAGGGGTGTACCTAACCTATGTACGGTCTGAGGCAGGGGTGTATCTAACCTATGTACGGTCTGAGGCAGGGGTGTACCTAACCTATGTACGGTCTGATGCAGGGGTGTATCTAACCTATGTACGGTCTGAGGCAGGGATGTACCTAACCTATGTACGGTCTGAGGCAGGGGTGTACCTAACCTATGTACGGTCTGATGCAGGGGTGTATCTAACCTATGTACGGTCTGAGGCAGGGATGTACCTAACCTATGTACGGTCTGATGCAGGGGTGTATCTAACCTATGTACGGTCTGATGCAGGGGTGTATCTAACCTTTGTACGGTCTGAGGCAGGGGTGTACCTAACCTATGTACGGTCTGATGCAGGGGTGTACCTAACCTATGTACGGTCTGATGCAGGGGTGTATCTAACCTATGTACGGTCTGAGGCAGGGATGTACCTAACCTATGTACGGTCTGATGCAGGGGTGTATCTAACCTTTGTACGGTCTGAGGCAGGGGTGTACCTAACCTATGTTCGGTCTGATGCAGGGGTGTATCTAACCTTTGTACGGTCTGAGGCAGGGGTGTACCTAACCTATGTACGGTCTGATGCAGGGGTGTACCTAACCTATGTACGGTCTGAGGCAGGGGTGTACCTAACCTATGTACTGTCTGATGCAGGGGTATACCAAACCTATGTACGGTCTGATGCAGGGGTGTACCTAACCTATGTACGGTCTGATGCAGGGGTGTACCTAACCTATGTACGGTCTGATGCAGGGGTGTATCTAACCTATGTACGGTCTGAGGCAGGGGTGTACCTAACCTATGTACGGTCTGATGCAGGGGTGTATCTAACCTATGTACGGTCTGAGGCAGGGGTGTACCTAACCTATGTACGGTCTGATGCAGGGGTGTATCTAACCTATGTACGGTCTGAGGCAGGGGTGTACCTAACCTATGTACGGTCTGATGCAGGGGTGTACCTAACCTATGTACGGTCTGAGGCAGGGGTGTACCTAACCTATGTACGGTCTGAGGCAGGGGTGTACCTAACTTATGTACGGTCTGAGGCAGGGGTGTACCTAACATATGTACGGTCTGAGGCAGGGGTGTACCTAACCTATGTACGGTCTGAGACAGGGGTGTATCTAACCTATGTACGGTCTGAGGCAGGGGTGTACCTAACTTATGTACGGTCTGAGGCAGGGGTGTACCTAACATATGTACGGTCTGAGGCAGGGGTGTACCTAACCTATGTACGGTCTGAGACAGGGGTGTACCTAACCTATGTACGGTCTGATGCAGGGGTGTACCTTACCTATGTACGGTCTGAGGCAGGGGTGTACCTAACCTATGCACGGTCTGAGGCAGCAATTACATGGGCTCTTCTCATATAAAACTTCCGCTACATTTGTAAATCAGATCTGTACGCACGTGCGCGTTCTAGTAGCGAGTTCAGTAGGCGCGCCAGCTATACTGCGATGCGTACGCACCTTGTAGTTGCACACACTTTAAAAAACAATGTATATTTTAAAAAGCATTATTACATCAGATAATAACAAGGGAATACTTTTTACATAGATATAGAAATATATTTGTCTCAAGACAATTGCTGTTTTTTTAAACGCTAATTTCTTTCATTTATCCCCCTCCCTCCCCCCACCCAAAAAAAGAGAGAAATTGTTGCCTGACATATCTTCCTCTTTTTACGTACATCTCTACTCAGATCCTTTATTGGTCTACCACAGGTGACTGTAACCGCTAGGCAATTGTGCAACGTGGAACTACAAGTCCCAGCGTGATAAGTTAATGTCAGCAGAAGATTCACACATTGCCCAATTCTTCCCTACAATAAGATTCTATCAATAGCTACCAATTATTTTGTCATTTCCTCCAGCACATCACTGTCTAATAGACATGGCGGCAACACATGTTTTCTATTAACGCTACATATGATCTTTTCTAGAAGAAAACAGGGAGAACGGCATCATATACACAGGATAATAGGAATCCGTCCTGCGCCACTTATACTGAAAAACAGGGACATTACCTGCAACATATCCCTAAAAGCTGGGACTGTCCCAGGTAGCTGCACCTACTGTACGCTTGGAAAGTCACCACCCTTATTATTCCAGATGCCGTGCAAGAAGCTTTCAAGAATTAACGTCTGTTTTTTTTTTGTTTTTTTTTTGCATTATTCAAGATTAAAACAAATAATAATTGGGAAACGGTGTATAATCCACGGCTTTGGTCGTCACACACTTTGATTAGTGATTCCCTATTTGCAGAAACAAACTTAAAAGTTTCCTTAAAAGTCTGAAAAAGTTTCACAAAGTAAAATAAAACAAAAACACTTTTTTGCTGCCACTCACCCAGTCTGCTGTGAGTTTCTGCTGCTCCCACTCTGTGTTTGTACTGGAAGCAGATGGATCCTAGTGTGCAGCCGCAGCTACATTACACGGTGTCCTCAGGGGTGCAGGTTTAGGGGGCGATGAGGGCGGTAGCTCCCAAATAATCCTGATGGTGGAAATGGGTGTCTGCGGCTCTTATGTTCTGTCTAGTTCTGTCTCCTGGCAGACTGTGTGCTATCCCTTTATGCTACACAGCTATAGCACATGACCATTAGTAAATCCCCCTCATTCTTGCAGAAGAGCTTTCCATTCCGCCCACAGCTGGAAGCAGAACTGAGCCTGCGCCCAGCAGTACACAGCAGCCCTGCTCAGCTACCAATCTTCTGACCTTTGTCATATGGTGTCACGTTTCAGACTTGGCATTGTCAGCAGAGATCTAGCTTTTGTCCTGCGGATTGATGCCTTGACATAATGGCAGAGATCAGTCATCATAAAGGTTTAGGTCAAAGAGCTTACACTTTATTTTTTTTCCACAGTTTTTTTTTTTTACAGGCTTTGAACACATTTTGGTGCCCTAGGCAAGATTTTAGCTGGTGTCCCCCGTCCAAACAAATATGGCGGCTGGCGCGGACGTGGTCACACCGCTGGGAGATGCCGCCAGAAGACGTGACCTCTGCCAGCGGCGCCGCTAGAGTTTGTGGGATTTTTTTTCTGCAGCGCCGCTGGTGAGAGGTCGCAGGTCTGCCGGCGGCTCCTGCTGTCAAAGGGTGCAGGGTGAGGATGGGGCAGCCCACCGTGCCTACCTGAAGCAGTGGAGCCCTAGGCATTTGCCTATATGGGCTATGCCCAGTGCCAACTCTATTAATAATTGTCGCCGTAGTTTTATGTTGTCTTTAAATGGCAGAAAAAATGCCATAGAAGACCACTCTCTGGAATGTCAGGGAGACCCCAAATTTCAGGGTGGGAGTGGGGGGCGACCAATGCAGCTTTCTGATTTACAGCAGGTACGTCATCCAGGGAGCACTTACCTACCAGCATGGAGGGTGGGAACATGACATAACTGATCTCATAACGCCATTGAAGTGCTTAATGAGGTGGGTGGAGCTTGATGAGATTACCCTGCCCACTTGCTGACGAGAATCACGTCGTTAAGACCCCGTTTTCTCCTACCTTGCTGGCAATACATATATTCTGGGTTTCGTGACGTTAAAAGTGTGTGCTGCTAAATAGAGCTGAAATGCAGCTTATTATAATAATAATAAAATTTTATTTATATAGCGCTTTATCTGCAATAGGACTCAAGGCGCTTAACAGATAGAATGAACATAGGGCCTTATTCAGATTTGTTAGCAAACACAAAAAGCACACCAAAGGGCAAAACCATGGCCCTCATTCCGAGTTGATCGCTCGCAAGGCGATTTTAGCAGAGTTACACACGCTAAGCCGCCGCCTACTGGGAGTGAATCTTAGCATCTTAAAATTGCGACCGATGTATTCGCAATATTGCGATTACACACCTCGTAGCAGTTTCTGAGTAGCTTCAGACTTACTCGGCATCTGCGATCAGTTCAGTGCTTGTCGTTCCTGGTTTGACGTCACAAACACACCCAGCGTTCGCCCAGAAACTCCTCCGTTTCTCCGGCCACTCCTGCGTTTTTTCCCGGAAACGGTAGCGTTTTTTCCCACACGCCCATAAAACGGCCTGTTTCCGCCCAGTAACACCCATTTCCTGTCAATCACATTACGATCGCCAGAACGATGAAAAAGCCATGAGTAAAATTCCTAACTGCATAGCAAATTTACTTGGCGCAGTCGCAGTGCGAACATTGCGCATGCGCATTAAGCGGAAAATCGCTGCGATGCGAAGATTTTTACCGAACGAACAACTCGGAATGAGGGCCCATGTGCACTGCAGGTGGGGTAGATTTAACATGTGCAGAGAGAGTTAGATTTGGGTGGGGTGTGTTCAAACTGAAATCTAAATTGCAGTGTAAAAATAAAGCAGCCTGTATTTACCATGCACAGAAACAATATAACCCACCCAAATCTAACTCTCTCTGCACATGTTACATCTGCCCCCCTGCACTGCACATGGTTTTGCCCAGTTGCCTTTATTTGTTTGCTAACAAACCTGAATAACCCCCATAATATAGTACAGAAACAATGAAGTACAGAACAGCTTTTTATAAAATACAGAGAGCATGGACATACTAAAGGGACATTAGTGAAACGCGTGAGATAACAGGGAAGTCTTGATTCTGTTTGTGAAGGATTCTATAGTTGGGGCCTCTCGCACTGTGCGGGGAAGTGAGCTCCATAGAGTCGGAGCCGCATGACTAAAAGCTCGACCCCCAGTTGAATTACGGTAGATTCTAGGTACTGCTAATATTCCTTCTTCTACAGATCGCAGTAATCGAGTGGGGCAGTATGGGGTCAGAAGCTGCTTCAGGTATCTTGGGCCCTGGTCATGTAGGGCTTTGAAACTCAGTAAGCCAATCTTGAAGATGATTCGCCATCTTACAGGCGGCCAGTGACGGGAGTACAGGATGGGTGTTATGTGCCAGGAACGGAGTGTCACGATCCGGGTATCTGGACGCCATTACCTGCCTTTCAGATATCTCCTGAGGCTCGCTCAGCGTTCCAAGGCCGGATCTCATCTGTGTCCACATACTGCACATTCCTCCTGTCACGCTGAGATGCTGTCACAGCGGTGCCATGTTTGAATCCTGCATGGCGTCTCCCGTCCTCCGCGGCCTCCGCCACCGCTCCTGTGTTATAGGTGCAGGTTGTCAGTGTGGTGTTCCATGCCTGCCGCGGCCTCCGTTGTCATCCACGAGTATCAGCATACATTTCTCAATCTGGCGTCTCCTGTCCTCTGCGGCCGGCGCCGCCATTGCAGTTATGTTTCCACATGGTTTCCTAAACCAGTTTTCCCTCCAAGTTCTAACATGGGCGCAGCCATGTTGGATTCAATCACATGTTTCAGTTCCTCCAATCCACTGCCTGGGAATCTGCATAATTGCCCAGCCAATGCCTGCATTGCTGCAGGTATAAGTATCCTGTGCCTGGGCCAGCAAATGGTCAGTGCTTTGTTTGTCATACCTTGTTCCAGTCTCTCTCCTGTGGTTGTGTTTCCAGGTTCCAGCTCCTGTCTCCAGCATCCACTAAAGAGACCCGTACCTGCCTACCATCCTGCGGTGCAGCCTGACTCTGCAGTCCTCCGTGGCTGATCCAGTTTCCAGCTTCCAGCTATTTCATCTGCTTCCAGCAGTATCCATTACCACCGGTAATCATCCTTCAATTCCTCTGTTTCCATGCTCCCTAGCATCTTACTATATTCACTCCGTGTTTCATCACCTGGCTGGTTCCACCCAGCATTCATTCAGTGACTTTATCATCTGGCTGATTCCATTCCGCATCCACTCCGTGTCTTACCACCTGGCTGGTTCCATCCAGCAATTACAATAGCTGATTCAAGTTACCAGCTTCATCTGTTCCATCTACTGGCATGTTCCCTGGATATCTTCACTACTACAGCCAGGCCTGGTAAGGTTATTCCATCTAAGGACTTTAACAACTGTTCTTAACCTACCAGTGTCCTGTGAAACCATTTCATGGTCAGAGTGCTCCAGGAATCATATTATTTATCATTGCCATTTTTATTATTTGCTGTCTGTTGTTACACGGAGTTTGTCAATAAACTTTTAATTTACTTTTACCTGGTTGTCATGGTCACACCTTCGGGTTTCCTTTTAACACTTACATGTCCAGGGGTCTGATTAAACCTCCCCGGTTTAAGTTCCTCTCAGCCCCTACAACTGAGGCTTCCTCCTGTCAGCTAAAACCCTCAGTTGTGACAGTAAGCACTGACCATATGAATCCAGCCGGAGACCAGGATCAAGCGGCCAGGCCGATGCAAGAACTGGCAGCCCGACTTGAACATCAGGAGGCTGCACAAGGCCACATCATCCGCTGTCTCCAGGATCTCTCTACGCGGCTGGACGGGATTCAAATGACCCTCCGTGGACCTGGCACGTCCGGTGCGTCCACAACAGTGACACCAGCTGTAACCCCACCCACCTTACCCATTTTCATTCCACGTCTTCATCTCCCAACGCCAGCAAAATTTGACGGACCTCCAAGGTTCTGCAGGGGATTTCTTAACCAATGCGAAATCCACTTTGAGCTTCAGCCTGGCAATTTCCCCAGTGACCGTACTAAAATTGCCTATATCATTTCCCTTCTCAGCGGCTCAGCCCTTGACTGGGCATCACCTTTATGGGAGAAGTCTGATCCCCTGCTGTCCTCCTATACGGACTTTGTGCCAACATTCAGGCGCATCTTCGATGAGCCAGGCCGGGTAACCTCTGCTTCATCTGAGATTCTCCATTTATGCCAGGGAACACGTACTGTGGGACAGTATCTCATACAGTTCAAAATCCTGGCATCCGAACTGGCATGGAACGACGAGGCCCTGTATGCTGCATTCTGGCATGGCTTATCAGAACGCATCAAGGATGAGTTAGCTACCAGAGACTTGCCCTCTAAGTTGGATGAGCTAATTTCTCTTTGCACGAAGGTTGATCTACGTTTCAGAGAGAGAGCAACCGAGCGAGGAAGATCGTCTGCTCCAAAATCTTCTGCTCCTCCTCTTCGTCAACCGTCTCCATCCAAGGATGAGCCCATGCAAATTGGCCGTTCCCGTCTATCTCCCGCTGAGCGCCAAAGACGTCTCTCTGAGTCTCTCTGTCTCTATTGTGCAGCTCCGTCTCACATTATCAATGCCTGTCCCAAACGTCCGGGAAACTCCAAATCCTAGCTCGCCAAGGAGAGGGCCGGCTAGGAGTAATGATCTCCTCTCCATCTCCTCATGATTGTAATCTCCCAGTCTTGCTCCAAATTGCTCAACGTTACAGGAACGTCATTGCCCTCCTTGATTCCGGAGCAGCTGGGAATTTCATAACCGAAGCTTATGTTAAACGGTGGTCCCTACCCACCGAGAGACTTCCTTCGTCCATCTCCTTAACTGCAGTAGATGGCAGCAAGATTTTTGACGCAGTTATTTCTCTAAGGACTCTACCAGTTCGTCTGAGAGTGGGAGTTCTTCATGCAGAATTTATTTCCTTCCTAGTGATTCCAAGAGCCACACATCCAGTGGTTTTGGGCCTTCCATGGCTCCGTCTCCACAATCCATCGATTGACTGGACGACTACGCAAATACTAGCATGGGGTCCCTCCTGTGCAAAGACTTGTTTGTCCAAAGTGCTTCCTGTTTGTTCTTCTTTCCCCAGGTCGTCTGATGTTCCACCTCCTCCATATCAAGACTACACGGACATGTTCAGTAAAGCTTCTGCTGATGTTCTTCCTCCTCATAGAGAATGGGACTGCCCAATTGATCTCATTCCGGGGAAGGTTCCACCTCGAGGCCGAACTTACCCGTTGTCTCTGCCTGAGACGCACTCCATGGAGGAGTACATCAAAGAGAACCTGGCGAAAGGTTTTATCCGACCTTCTTCTTCTCTAGCTGGCGCAGGCTTCTTCTTCGTTAAGAAGAAAGACGGTGGTCTGCGACCGTGCATCGATTACAGAGGTCTGAACGACATTACCGTCAAGAACCGGTATATTTTACCTTTGATTACAGAGCTCTTCGATAGAGTCAGCGGAGCAACCATCTTTACAAAGTTGGATTTGAGGGGTGCCTACAATCTCATCCGGATCCGTGAGGGTGACGAGTGGAAGACCGCCTTTAACACCCGTGATGGACATTATGAGTACCTCGTCATGCCCTTCGGATTGAGCAATGCTCCAGCTGTCTTCCAGCATTTCGTGAATGAGATCTTCAGAGACATCTTATACTGTCATGTCGTGGTTTATCTAGATGATATCCTCATCTTTGCCAATAATCTAGAGGAACATCGTTTCTGGGTAAAGGAGGTTTTGTCCCGTCTCCGTGTCAATCATCTCTATTGCAAATTGGAGAAATGTGTCTTTGAAGTTAAATCCATTCCGTTTCTAGGTTACATTGTGTCCGGTTCCGGACTAGAGATGGATCCTGAGAAACTACAGGCAATCCAGAATTGGCCGATACCCTTAACCCTCAAAGGGGTCCAGAGGTTCTTAGGGTTCACCAATTATTACAGAAAGTTCATACGAGACTTTTCCACCATTGTGGCGCCTATCACTGCATTAACCAAGAAGGGTGCTAACCCGTCCAAGTGGTCTGAAGAAGCTACGCAAGCTTTTCATCTTCTAAAACAATGTTTCATCTCTGCACCAGTTCTGAAACAGCCCGACACCGACTCTCCTTTCATCTTAGAGGTGGATGCCTCCTCCGTTGGAGTAGGAGCGGTGTTATCCAAGAGGGCTAAAGATGGCCATCTACATCCTTGCAGTTTCTTCTCCCGGAAGTTCTCCCCAGCTGAGCGCAACTATGCCATTGGCGACCAGGAGTTGCTAGCCATCAAGCTCGCTCTAGAGGAGTGGAGATATCTGTTGGAGGGAGCTTCTCATTCAATCACGATACTAACCGACCACAAGAATCTTTTATACCTGAAAGGCGCACAATGTCTTAACCCTCGTCAGGCCAGATGGGCACTTTTCTTTTCTAGGTTCGACTTTAAACTCCAGTTCTGTCCGGGCTCTCAGAATCGCAAGGCCGATGCTCTTTCCCGCTCTTGGGAGCAAGAAAACGAGTCAGAGTCTTCAGACAAGCATCCTATTATTAATCCGTTGGGATTCTCCACGGTAGGGATGGACTCTACGCCCCCACCAGGGAAAAGTTTTGTGAAGCCGGTGTTAAGGAAGAAGCTCATGCATTGGGCCCATGCTTCCCGTTTTGCCGGACATACAGGCATTCAGAAAACCCTCGAGTTTATCTCTAGGTCCTACTGGTGGCCAACTCTGAAGAAGGATGTCAAGGAGTTTATTGCCTCTTGCCCAAAGTGTGCCCAACACAAAGTTCCCCGCCAGTCTCCTGCGGGGCAACTGGTTCCATTATCTGTTCCCAGTCGACCGTGGACCCATTTGTCGATGGACTTTGTTACAGATCTGCCTATATGCAACAAGTTTAATACCATCTGGGTGGTAGTTGACCGGTTCACCAAGATGGCACATTTCATACCCCTCACCGGTCTTCCGTCAGCTTCCAAGCTGGCTCAAGTGTTTATCCAAGAGATCTTCCGACTTCACGGTCTTCCTGAAGAGATCATCTCCGATCGTGGAGTACAATTTGTAGCCAAATTTTGGCGAAGTTTGTGTCAAGCCCTCCAAGTCAAGTTAAAGTTTTCTACGGCTTACCATCCTCAGACCAATGGTCAAACCGAGAGGGTGAATCAGGACTTGGAGGCTTTCCTCCGCATTTACGTGTCTTCCTCCCAAGATGACTGGGTTCAACTCCTTCCTTAGGCCGAGTTTAGCCACAACAATCAATACCATTCCTCATTCTCCTCAACACCATTCTTCATCAACTATGGATTTCACCCTAAGGTTCCAGAATTCCAACCACTTCCAGCAACTTCTGTTCCAGCAGTGGATGTCACCTTGCGTCAGTTTTCAAACAACTGGAAGAATGTCCGCGCAGCCCTGCTTAAAGCCTCATTTAGGTACAAGAAGTTTGCCGATAGGAAGCGTAGAGCGGTTCCTGCTCTCAAGGTGGGTGATCGAGTATGGTTGTCCACGAAGAATTTGAGGTTGAGAGTTCCCAGCATGAAATTTGCTCCTCGTTACATCGGTCCTTTTAAAATTGAACAAGTCATCAATCCTGTTGCTTACAGACTCCAGTTACCTCCCTTCTTGAAAATACCCAGGACATTCCATATTTCCCTGTTGAAACCGCTGATCCTGAATCGGTTTCATTCTGCACTTCCTCCAACTCCTAAAGTTCAGACTCAACGGGGAATCGAGTATGAGGTGGCCAAGATTCTGGACTCACGTTTCCGTTACGGTCAGTTGCAGTATCTTATTGACTGGAAGGGCTATGGTCCTGAAGAACGCTTTTGGATCAATGCGTCTGATGTCCATGCTCCTGCCTTGGTCCGGAATTTCCACTCGAAGTTTCCTCTAAAGCCTAAGAAGCGTCCTGGGGCCACTCCTAAAGGGGGGGGGGTGCTGTCAAGATCCGGGTATCTGGACGCCATTACCTGCCTTTCAGATGTCTCCTGAGGCTCGCTCAGCGTTCCAAGGCCGGATCTCATCTGTGTCCACATACTGCACATCCCTCCTGTCACGCTGAGATGCTGTCACAGCGGCGCCATGTTTGAATCCTGCATGGCGTCTACCAGCCTCCGCCGCCGCTCCTGTGTTATAGGTGCAGGTTGTCAGTGTGGTGTTCCATGCCTGCCGCGGCCTCCGTTGTAATCCACGAGTATCAGCATACATTTCTCAGTCTGGCGTCTCCTGTCCTCTGCGGCCGGCGCCGCCATTGCAGTTATGTTTCCACATGGTTTCCTAAACCAGTTTTCCCTCCAAGTTCTAACATGGGCGCAGCCATGTTGGATTCAATCACATGTTTCAGTTCCTCCAATCCACTGCCTGGGAATCTGCATAATTGCCCAGCCAATACCTGCATTGCTGCAGGTATAAGTATCCTGTGCCTGGGCCAGGAAATGGTCAGTGCTTTGTTTGTCATACCTTGTTCCAGTCTCTCTCCTGTGTTTGTGTTTCCAGGTTCCAGCTCCTGTCTCCAGCATCCACCAAAGAGACCCGCACCTGCCTACCATCCTGCGGTGCAGCCTGACTCTGCAGTCCTCCGTGGCTGATCCAGTTTCCAGCTTCCAGCTATTTCATCTGCTTCCAGCAGTATCCACTACCACCGGTAATCATCCTTCAACTCCTCTGTTTCCACGCTCCCTAGCATCTCACTATATTCACTCCGTGTTTCATCACCTGGCTGGTTCCACCCAGCATTCATTCAGTGACTTTATCATCTGGCTGATTCCATTCCGCATCCACTCCGTGTCTTACCACCTGGCTGGTTCCATCCAGCAATTACAACAGCTGATTCAAGTTACCAGCTTCATCTGTTCCATCTACTGGCATGTTCCTTGGATATCTTCACTACTACAGCCAGGCCTGGTAAGGTTATTCCATCTAAGGACTTTAACAACTATTCTTAACCTACCAGTGTCCTGTGAAACCATTTCATGGTCAGAGTGCTCCAGGATTCATATTATTTATCATTGCCATTTTTATTATTTGCTGTCTGTTGTTACACGGAGTTTGTCAATAAACTTTTAATTTACTTTTACCTGGTTGCCATGGTCACACCTTCGGGTTTCCTTTTAACACTTACATGTCCAGGGGTCTGATTAAACCTCCCCAGTTTAAGTTCCTCTCAGCCCCTACAACTGAGGCTTCCTCCTGTCAGCTAAAACCCTCAGTTGTGACACGGAGCTGGTTGGTTAATAACCTGGCAGCTGTGTTTTGCACCAGCTGTAAGCGGTGCAATTCTTTTGCTGGGAGACAAAGGTAGAGGGCATTACAGTAGTCTAATCGAGATGATACAAATGCATGTATGAATTTAGGTAGATCTTCAGAAGGAATAAAGTGCTTGATTCTGGCTATGTTCCTCAGGTGAAAGAATGAGGATTTGATTGTGGCTGATATCTGATGTTTAAGTGTCAAGCCACCATCCAGGACAACGCCAAGATTCCGCACATGATCAGTGGTTTGTAATTCTGAACGCCCAAGCGTAAGTCCTGTTGGTTGGCTATGCTGCAGTCTTGCCCTTTGATGTTAGACCTCTGTTTTATCAGGATTCAGTACCAACCAACTGGCACTAATCCACTTCTGGAGCTCAGCTAGGCAGCGACATTGTGGGGTCATAAAATGATCGAAAGAAAATATGAGCAAAAATATCGTCCACCACCTGGCTACCATGTTCCACCACTGACAGAATGCCATCTACAAGATGTCGCAGTGCAGTTTTTTTTAATGTGTTTGCGCAATACAATGTTCATTCTAGCATCCTGCCTGGGATGTTGCTCTCTGCTCTGGTGCTTCTAGCACACTCTAATCTGCATCTCAGTGCTGAGATACAGACCACAGTATCTAGAAGCAGCAGAGCAGAAAGCGACACCCCAGGGCAGGAAAGAGGATCTACATGCGTTGTGACAGGTGCAGGTTGCTAGAATAACACTAGTAATATTTATATTAAGTGCTATAGATTTACAGAGAGTATTTTAGTCATTATGTTCTCTATCACATGGACACACAAACTAGGGTTCATAGTTTGTCAGCAGCCAATCCACCTACCGGTATGAGTGTGTGAGGAAACAGGAGCACACAGAGGGCAATCCACACAAACACAGGGAGGACATAAAACTCCACACAGATAGGGCCATGATCAGGAATTGAACCCATGACCTCATTGCTGCGAGGCAGTAATGCTAAACACTACACCACCGTGCTGCCATAAAATTAACTTGCGGTGTCAACTTTTATAATCTCTCATAAAAATGTTAATAACCCTAACTTGAAATTTATACTTAGGGGTATATTCAATTGAAGTCGAAAACTGCCGTCTGTCGAAAATACGGCAGTTTTCGACTTTTTAAGGTCGAATCCTGATTCGACCTATTCAATATTTTGCTAAATTTTTCAACAAGTCGATAAATTTGACTTGTCGAAAAGCAGGTGGATCGGCGGAATAGCTGCCGATCCACGTGTTTTTGTCGAAAACGGGGCCAAAACCGTCAGGTCTTGGCCCCCTTTTCGACCATCTCAGTCCGACATCAAAATGATGTCGGACTGAGATGCGCACCCAGAGGAGGCGAGGGGGGGGGGGAGCCACAGGGAGACGGGGGGACAGCCGGCAGGCATACAGGAATATCAGCGCTACAGTAGCGCTGCAGCTGGATGTCACTCAGCCGCCCGACGTCTCACGGCAGCTTCCACCTGGAGCCGGGTGGAAGCTGCTGTGAGGTCGGGCGGGTGAGTGACATCCTGCTGCAGCACTACTGTAGAGCTGATCTTCCCTGTATGCCCGCCGGCTATCCCCTCGCGGCTCGCCTCCCCTCTCCTTCTCTGCCTCCCATCTAAATTCGACTTGAAAAAGTCGAATTAAGATGGGATTGAATAGGGGTTGTCGGATCCATTCCGACAAATACATGTCGGAATGGATCCGACTTTAATTGAATATACCCCTTAGGGTCTATTTACTAAGCCTTGGAGAGAGATAAAGTGGAACGATAAAGGGAATAATTCAGACCTGATCGCAGCAGCAAATTTGTTAGCAGTTGGGCAAAACCATGGCCCTCATTCCGAGTTGTTCGCTCGTTATTTTTCTTCACATCGGTGCGATAAGTCGCAAACTGCGCATGCGCAATGTTCGCAGTGCGTCTGCGCCAAGTAAATTAGCACAAAAGTTTGGTATTTTACTCACGGCTTAACGAAGATTTTTCATCGTTCTGGTGATCGGAGTGTGATTGACAGGAAGTGGGTGTTTCTGGGCGGAAACTGACCGTTTTATGGGTGTGTGTGAACAAACGCTGGCGTTTCTGGAAAAAACGCGGGAGTGTCTGAAGAAACGGGGGAGTGTCTGGAGAAACGGGGGAGTGTCTGGGCGAACGCTGGGTGTGTTTGTGACGTCAAACCAGGAACGAAACTGACTGAACTGATCGCAGTGTAGGAGTAAGTCTCGAGCTACTCAGAAACTGCTAAGAAATTTCTAATAGCTATTCTATTCGCAATTCTGCGAACCTTTCGTTCGCAATTCTGCACAGCTAAGATTCACTCCCAGTGGGAGGCGGCATAGCGTGTGCAAAGCTGCTAAAAGCAGCTAGCGAGCGAACAACTCGGAATGAGGGCCGATGTGCACTGCAGGGGGGGGGTGCAGATGTAACATGTGCAGAGAAATTTAGATTTGGGTGGGGTGTGTTCAAACTGAAATCTAAATTGCAGTGTAAAAATAAAGCAGCCAGTATTTACCCTGCACAGAAACAAAATAACCCACCCAAATGAACTAAGATGACACTTCATTTTCAAGGGAAATTTCTTGCTTCAGAATATCAGTTAGCAGCCACTTCCTTCTGTGTCAGTGTGAGTGTGACATATGTCACTAGAAGGACAGAAATAAGAGATTGTGTCACTGACACTACAGAAAAAGGTGTTACCTACCAGTTTCTAGGAATGAATGCTGCAGTGGGGTAACCTCACTCAGTGCCAGATTAAGGTCCACATGGGCCTGGAGCTGAAATTTATGAAAGGCCTATTGCGTGCCTTGGCAGGATGTGTGACAAGCGCTGTGGTGGGAGTGGTCTAAATAGGGGGTGTGGCCTGTGCCATGGGTGTGGCTATCTCCATGGAGGTCATAGCTAGTGCCCACCTTCAACAACTTAATAGAAGAGCAGAGCAACAGACACATACATACAGTTGGCGATTCTCTGTGATGCACGGGACCATTACACAAATACAAATTACATACTTCTCCAAAATACCAAGATTCTAGAGAGTCTTAAGATATAGGGTAAGGCAATGGTACTAAGCAATTAAGTTTTCATATGACAATAATTTCTTAACAGACCAGTTTAAAGGGAAAATATTAAACATCCTAGTGATATTTGGTGGACCCCCCTTCATTCAAGTAAGCCTTAGTTAGCTCTAAACCAGGAAATAAAGACACGGAGACTTGATTTTGGCAGAAAAATTGCTAGCTATTTATTTGACCCTAACCATAGCAAAAACCTGTAATTGAAAAAAGATTGTTAAGATGCCGAATCAGCCGGCATAATGGTGGCAGAAAAAAAGAACGGCTCTATTAAACTATCGCTAACCTTAAAATGGTAAAATCACCAAACGTCCTACACACTATCAAAATCGGTAATAGGTGTCAACTCAACCCCCACAGTGACTTCCCACCGCTGACGGGTGCCCTGCCGCTGCCTCCCGGATGGGTGGTCAAGCGGCCATTAAGTCGATGGAGGTGAGTGCACCTAAACCATATAGCACTGAAAACTTACTACCTATAAAACAATACAACTACAAACTGCCGTTCTTTTCCGCCAAAAGCGAAAGACTCCATCCCAGAGTCCTCGCACCGCCACCATAACCTACCCTAACTCCTGCAACACTAGGAACAGATCCTCCAGGAAAAACATCATCCCCTCATTGGATAGATGTACACCATCAGGCCGAAAAAGGTGACTGTCTCGGAACCGAATCCTAATGTGGCGAACTATTTTGCCTCCGTGGGACAGCACCCACTTCGCCACCACCCCATTCACCTTCTTCCTGGCCTCATCCATTACGCGTCCGTCCTCCACACCTCGCCAACTCAACCTTGGCACCATCAGGGAAAATACCAAAACACAATTGGTCCATGCTGCGGCCACCCTTGCCAGATCCTGTATCATGGCCCACTGCAGCTCCAAAGAAGTCCTTTTCCCCAGGTCGTTGCCACCTAAGTGGACAACCAGAACCTTGGGAACTCCATGCCTGCTGGCCTGGCTGACTAGTCTACCCATCAGATCTTTCCACATCATTCCTCGCCAACCAAGCCATCTGATTCCCTGACACCCAGGAAACCTCTGAGCCCTATCAGAGGCCAAGAACCTTGCTGCCCAAAAGACATACGAGTGGCCGACCACCCAAACGGGCAAATCATCAGCAAACCAACCTGAAGAGGAGGAAAAAGGGGTAAAATTGGTTACTAAATATCTACGCCATTGTTTGTAAATGTGTTAACCTGAAGGATCTGCCAAAAAGAAAAAAAATTTGCTTCCAAATATCGCAGCAGTCACGGCCTAGCCGATCTCACGAGCTTCTAGCCAATTTGAGCAGAACAGTAACACACGAAGGGAAAGGTAAAAGAAACAAAAGAAAATAAACAGGGGGGGGGGGTGTAAAAGGGGCTAAAACATGTAATAACTCAGCTGGAGGTGAAAGCATAAAAACCTGCTGAGGGACAACATTGATTAGAACAGATTAGCCGAATTAAAGATTAGAATTCAGTCCGTCAAGTCAGGCAAAAATCGCAAAATAACTCCAGACCCCCGCTGCCGGCTCACGCCAGCAGCGGCGAGTGGCTTATCCCTGAGTAGGATCACAAACGGGTAAACAGACCAACGTACAGCACAATAACACGTGAAAAAACAGCCAAACATGATCTTACTCTACAAATTTTAAAACAAACTACGCGTGAGCAAAATATCTCAAGCGACGGGGCGAATGTATCGCTTGTAACAAGACGACTTCCATCGCCCCACCGCCTGGATTTCAGTCCTTGAAAAAACCCGCCGCCGCAGCCGCCGTCGCAGCCCCTATGCGGATGGAGTGTGTTCCGAAATGGGAGGGTGAAAGGCCCAAGCTCGTCAGACAGCGACCCATTATCCAACGAAATTGATACTTCGTTACAGGCAGCCCTTTATAGTGCAGCAACCACGACCCCCGACAGTCAGGCCTTACTGCCTCATATTGCACTGCCAACCGTACTGGGCAGATGCTCTCCTCAAGTGCCGGAACCAAGGTGACCCAACGACCTCTCCCCACTTGGTCCGTCTTAGAGCGTCGCAATCTGCAAAGCAAGGACCTCCCATTCACCACCACATCCCCGACGAGCATGCGCGAATCCGCTCGCTTAGAAGGCGCTACCAATACCGACATCCTAAAGGCACCGTGGTAAGCCATGGAGAACGCCCATCTAAAAAGCAGCGATTCAAACAAGGACGAAGCGCTGGCTCCGACCGCCCCAATGCGACCCGGCATTAAGGCCGCAACAATGGGCCGCCTCCTGTCAGGCGGCGGCGGCGCCACTCGCGCCCATCCTTTCATCGCCTTAAGCAGAATCCCACTTTTCGTCACATCAGGAACACCCTTAATTCTGCTGAAGAACGAAATGCCAGCCAAGTACCGGGAAACCACCGCTCTAGACCTACCCGAAACATAAAGCTGCCAAATAAAAGAAAGAATCATCCGATGCCCACTCTTACCTCGTTGATTCCGTCCTCCAGCAAATTCTTCCCATTCGCTCCAAGCTTGGCTGTAAGCCTTAAGCGTGGATGGCGCGACCGATCGTAGTGCTAGACCCTCCAGTCCGGCCCGATGACCTGCCAGACATAACCGGGACAATGAAAACTCTGTTCGTCGGCCTCGGGAGCCAACAAGCAAAACCTGTCCCACTGCCCTCGTGATAGCGCGTCTGCGACACCATTCTCCAGACCCGGCACGTGTTGCGCGCGAAACCACACGTTCTTGCGCAGGCAAGTCAACAGCAACTGCCCTAGCACACGTAAAACCACTAACGATTTTGCCCTCTGGTTGTTTATCGCGTGCACCACGCCCAGATTGTCGCATCTGAACAAGATGCTGCGATGCGCCAGCCGCTCGCCCCAGATTTCCAGCGCAACCATGATGGGAAAAAGCTCCAGGAGCAAGAGGTCCTTAGTCAAACCCGCCTGATGCCAGCCCGCCGGCCATGATGCCGCGCACCAAGATCCCTCCAGATAGCAACCGAATCCGGAGGCTCCCGCTGCGTCGGTGAACAGCTGCAATCTAGCGCTGTCGACCGTAGGTGCTTGCCATATGCACACCCCGTTGAAATCTTCTAGAAACGAGGCCCATACGGCCAGATTCCATTTTATCTCAGCCGACAAGCGTACGAAATGGTGTGGTCTCGCGCATCCTGCAGTCGCCCTTTCTAGCTTCTGGCAGAAAACCCTGCCCATCGGGATGTCCCGACAAGCAAAGTTCAGCATGCCCAGCAAGGATTGCGCCTGCCGCAGCTTAACCTTGCGCGACCCCGTGAAACTGCAAATGGCGTCGCGGAGCTTAGCCACTTTGTCTAAAGGCAGGCGGCACGAGCCCGCCACCGTGTCAATCTCGATCCCCAGAAATGACAGGCAAGAAACCGGCCCCTCCGTTTTGTCTTCGGCCACTGGTACTCCGAAGTGGCAAAACAAAGCTCGTATGCTGAAAAGCAATTCGCCGCATCGCGGCGAATTCGCCGGTCCCGTACATAGGAAGTCATCGAGGTATTGGGCGACCCCGTGACCTCCCGACGAAGACTCCACACACCAATGGAGGAAGGTGCTAAAACGTTCGAAATACGAGCATGAAACAGAACATCCCATCGGCAAACATTTGTCGATGAAATATTCCGTTCCAATCCGGAAGCCCATAAAGCGGAATGAGTCCGGATGGAGGGGCAGCAACCTAAAAGCGGACTCCACATCAATCTTTGCCATGAGGGCCCCAGCGCCGTAGCTGCGGACCAGGTCGAGCGCCTCGTCAAACGACTGGTACACCACCGAACAATGCGCCGGAGGTATTGCGTCGTTGACCGACGCCCCCGCTGGGTAAGAAAGATGTTGTATAAGTCGAAAAGAGCCTGGAGTCTTCTTGGGAACCACCCCAACCGGGGAGATGACCAGGCCCTCCACCGGGGGTGCTGCAAACGGCCCCTCCATCCTGCCCAGCCTGACCTCTTTATCGACCTTTTCCCGCAGCACTAAAGGCAAGGCTCGAGCAGATTGGAGGTTCCTCTGGGCCTGTACCGTAACATCGCTCGCAACGGGCAAGCGAAAGCCAAAACGAAAACCTGAATACAAAAACGAGGCATCCGCCCTATTCGGATACCAACCCAACCATCTGCCCATTGTTTCCAAATTAATTGGCGTTGGCGCTCTGTGGAGTGCTCCCGCCGGGGGCCGATCTTGGGTAAGTTTGCTTACTACGGGGACCTTGCCGACTACCCTTGAAGCAGGAGGAAGCCGAGTGGGAACCGCCGCAATGCAGGCACGCGTGCCGAAACCGACACTGCTTGCCGTAGGAACATGTTGCGTTGTTAAACGCTAAACATTTTCCCTTTGCTGTGGGCTGCCCCCCTGCCCGGACGGCCGACCTACCGGGCTTGGCCGATCCGCCGTCCGCGCCGGGCACATGGGCGGACGAACCTGCGCGGTGCCCGTCCGCCCCCGCGCTCCGGGGCCCCTTACTCTGCTGTGAGGCCCGAGTGACCTTGAGCCAGACTTCCACGTCCTTAAACCCGAAGTCCATAACGTGCAACCCGTCCTGCTTCTCCCGGAACTCCTCATCGTATCCCCGCCATTCGGTACCCGACGACGTGCGTTGCATATCGTGCACGAGATGCAGGTACCGAATGACATTCATGTGTTCCTCTGGCCTGTCCTCAAGGTAACAAGCCGCGAAGACCCAAAAACCTGCCAGCCAGTTATCGAATGTGCGGAACGCCTCGGCCCCTACGCCCTTCTTAGCAGTTGCCGCCTTGAAATCTTTTTTAGCGTCTTTGGTCAAGACGAACACATCTACGTAGTCCCCCCTGCGAATCTTCCTGCGGCAGCTGTCCCTAAGCCCCCGCATGACTGCAGTATATTCACAGCGGACCACGCCAGGCAGGTCACGTCGCTTCTTTGCCCTGCGCGAGTCCCTGCTAAGCCGCCTTCGCCTCTTCCGCCTTTCCTGCTGCCCCGCCGCCTTCTTGGCGAATTTAGTCGCCCTTTTCTTCGCCCTAGTCGTGCTACTGACTTCGGACGCTGGCGATGACAGGGAAGAGGAGGAAGAAGAGGAGGAAGAGCTGCGCGAACACGAGCGCGTGCCCGAACCCGACCCTGACTGCTCCACCTCACCTGAAGCCGTAGACCGGTCGGACCCGGATCCCTCAGGAGTGACATACGCGACATCCTCATCCTCCGATTCCGATACCCCTGTATCCTCTTGCTCATCTGTGGGAATAAGAGGGGAAGAGGGCCCGGACAACAACAGAGGCGCGCGCCTAGCCCGTCCGAGGGCAGGCGTCCTTGATAACCGTACACTCTCGCCCTGTCCGGGCTGCAGATGTAGCTGCGCCGCGGCCACTCCCAGCTCCCGACGCGCGCGCGCCACCCGCTGGGCGGCTGAAATGTTACAAACTCCCGATCCGCCCGCCACCTCCCCGGAACCGTCATCGAGCTCCGGGGCAGTGGCGAGCGGCCCCAGCGCCGCCACTACCGTGGCCAGGGCCGAGGCCAGCGTACCGGGGGGGTCAGCGCCACTCCGAGACGCTGCGCCGTCTCCTGAGGGATGCTGGGCCGGCGGAGGCACGCGCCGAGCCGCCCGGCCACTAGGCATCAGCAACCCAGACCCATCCGCCCTGCGGCCAGGTCGGCCCTGGGGGGGAACGTCTGCCATATTGGGAAAACTCGACCCGAATACCCTGCCGGAACCGCCCCGCCCCCTGGGTGTTGTGCCTGCATCCCTCCCTACCACCTCGCGGAGGCCCACCCCCCGCTGGGCGGAGCCAGCTCCGCCAGCAGAGTTGGCCCCGCGCCGGGAGTAACTCCGTGCCCGCGCTCCTATGCCCGCTGCACTGCTAACATCAGTCCCCCTAAAACCTGGTTGATCCGTGCCAGGCCTCCTCCCCCCCCTCGCCATGCCGGAATCCGGCTGTAGAGGAGAGGGCTGGGGGGACACGGAGGGCTGCGGCGCCGCTGCGCGCACACGTGCGCGAGAGACGCCGCCGGAGCCGACCCATCGCTTCCGGCCCGGGCGCCCTCAGCTGAGGTCTCCGCTGGCGACGCCGCGCCAGGCCTCGCTCGGCCCGCCACGAGCTCCCACCCGGTTCTCACCCTCAGCCTGGGGCCTCTATCCGGCCCCGGCAAGAGGGAGGATGCGGGAGCCAAGCTTGGGGACACCGAAGAGCGCCCGGCGGGGCGCGCCAGCGCGCGCCCGAGGGTGCTCGAATTAACGGCATCCCTGGCCAAACCCGGAGGCGAGGGCTGCTGCCCGCCCCTCTCCGGGAGGCCAGACCGCCGAACCGCCCCGGAACGCCGGCCGCGTCCGCCTGCTGAGGCAGGCCCGTCCACCGGCGCACCCACGGAACGCGCTCTACGTCCCGCGCCCCTTGAACTCTGCAAGGCCCCAGGGGACAGGACGGCGTCCGCAGAGCCGGACACCCCTGCCCCGGGACCAGCCCCACCAGCTTGGTAACGGGCTGGGGTCCCTGCGGACCGGCGTGGGCGGTTGGAGGCCATATTAGGAAACTTTAAGATTCTAAGCAAAGTAAAAATTGAAAAGGTGAAATTCTGCACAGCAGCACTCACCAAGGCAAATTCACCAGCAAAGAGACCCAAAATGGCCACTCCTGGCCTATATATACACTAACCCTCCCCTTTTCCTAAGGGCTGTACTTCCTCACAGCTAGGTCCACCCCTCACAAGATGTTTAACTCATTCCTTTCCTATGTAGTCAATTCTCTCTCCTTTTTAAAGCATGTGATGCACGCGACTTTATGCTAACGTTCGGGAGAAGCACCCCACTGCTCGTCGAAGTGGGAATTTTGAAGTGGGGGTATGTGAAATGAAACGAGAGTACTGTTGCGCGCGCCAGGGGGCATGGCCACTGAAAAGGAGTGTGTCCTTAACAGTATATGCATCATTGTGTCCCCTCCTCTCCTAGCCTGTAGATGCATTAGTGTAGGTAGAATCTATATCCCCATCGCCTTAAGAACCCGGATGTGACATCAGGTGAGGGCGGAGGTTGTCTTATGCCGTTACAGCATTTTTATTTTTTCTCAAATCTAGGTTCTAAGTTATTTACTGTTTTTTGGGGGGCTCAATTGTACCCTCACCACACTTTGGACCTGGAGTCTTACTTTGCTTGCCACAGATTACTATTCCCAATAGATGGTGACGCTGATCCAGTGCAATATGGGAAGTGTCCTCTCGGCAAAGGGGAACAAGGGGAGACTGCCAGGATCCTGCACATGCTATAGACCGCCGGTCGGCATGCCGACCAACAGGGACTATTCCCACTCGTGGGTATTCACGACATCTATAGAGTCTGAATAGAACCTGTGAAGAGCGCAGCTTCATTGCGCTCCCCTTCCCCTGCCGGCCATATCCAAGTTTCCTGACTGCCGGTCACCCATACCTAACCTGACCATATTTATATAAACTGGAGAAGAGATAATTTATCTCTTTTTTTTTTAAAACAAACTTATCTCCATCTCCAGATAGTGATAAATAGGTTTTTCCCTTCTGTATCTCAAGTATCGGCACTACTTTCCTACAGGAATGTATGCTGACATACACACATAATGGGCCTGATTCAGAGCTGGATCCAATGTGTGTGTGTGTGTGTGTGTGTGTGTGTGTGTGTGTGTGTGTGTGTGTGTGTGTGTGTGTATATATATATATATGTACTGTATAGGTGTATATATAGATCTATGGGGGTCATTCAGACCCGATCGCACGCTGCCATTTTTCGCAGCCGTGCGATCAAGTCTGAACAGTGCATGCATGAGGTCCGCAATGCACAGGCAGCGATAAATCTAACAAAGAAAGCTATCGCACCGGCGATCGCAAGAAGATTGACAGGCAGAAGGCGTTCGTGGGTGGCAACTCACCGTTTTCTGGGAGTGTCCAGGAAATCGCAGGCGTGCCCGGCCGTTTCCAGGGAGGGTTCCTGACGTCAGCTCCATCCAGGATCTTTTGTGCAGCTCTCTGCACAGTCCATCGCATTCCTGCAAAGCGATTACCCCCTCCCCTGTAGGCAGCGATTACCTGGTCGCAGCAGTGCAAAAAACAGCCTGCGTGCGATCAGGTCTGAATTAGGCGCTATCTCTCTCTCTCTCTCTCTCTCTCTATATATATATATATGTATATACAGTGGTCGAAGTGGAAATTTTTAAGTTGGGGTATGGAAAAGTGAAGGTTGTAATTATGCGTGCGCCTCGCTCTGGAAAAGAGGGTGTGGCCACTCAAAAGGGGGCATGTCCATAAGTGTAGTGTACCACACCATATACGCCTTATACACATTACGCACCGCAATAGTATCTAGTACTGGTGCCCCTTACACATTATGTCACACGGAATGAGCCAAAATTCACATTATGCCACACAGTATTAGCCAAAATTCACATGATATCACACAGTATGATCCAAACTTCACATTATGCCCCACAGAATGACCCAAAAGTCACAATATGCCACACAGTATGATCCAAAATTCACAATATGCCACAGAGTATGATCCAAAATTCACAATATGCCACAGAGTATGACCCAAAATTCACAATATACCACACAGTATGATCCAAAATTCACATTATGTCACACAGCATGATCCAAAATTCACATTATGCCACACGGTATGAGCCGACATTAACATTATACCACACAGTATGGTCCAAAATTCAGGGACAGGGAGACTGACAGAGAGAGGGACAGGGAGAGTGATAGCAGGGACAGGGAGAGTGACAGAGAGAGTGACAGCAGGCACAGGGAGAGTGACAGCAGTGACAGAGGGACAGGGAGAGTGACCGCAGTGACAGAGGGAGAGTGACAGAGGGACAGAGAGAGAGACAGCAGTGACAGAGGGACAGAAAGAGTGACAGCAGTGATAGAGAAAGTGACAATAGTGACAGGAAGAGTGACAGAGGGACAGAGAGTGACAGCAGTGACAGAGAGAGTGACAGCAGTGACAGAGAGAGTGACAGAGGGACATAGGGAAGCAGGGTAACATTACCTAGTGAGCAGCGGAGGTGGGGAGGGGGCTGTGGTCGGCGGAGGTGCAGAGGCTGTAGTTGGCGGCGGGGAGAAGGCCCTGGGCAGCGGCGGTGCGGAGGAGAAGGCCCTGAGCGGCGGCGTAGCGGAGGAGACCATGCACGGTTGCAGTGTGGAGAGGAGGCCTTCGGTGTGGCCCTGGTGAGGTCCCTATGACCGCCATAATTTTATGGGAGGGCACAGTATTATCGGCTACTACCCCCTCCCCTCCCCCCCAAAAGTGGCATGCGGCATCCCTCCCCCCTCCCCATATCAGAAACAATATGGCATTTATTCTCTGCCCTCTCCTAACCTGTGTTACACAGAACACAGCACAACACAGCCCCCCCCCCCAGCCCCCCGCCCAAACGGTAGTACCCTGGTATACACTGCAGTCGGCATGAGCAGCAGCCAGCTTCTCCGCCCCTCCAGAGCAGCGCAGCATTCAGGCACCAACCGCCGCTCCCTCCCCCTCTTAATCCCACTCTGCAGTGGCCGGCATTACACATGAACAGCTGGATAGAAGGCCGGGGAAACGAAAGCAGCAGCGCTGCCCAGGCGGCGCATGCACGCATACCCACGGACGCCTGTCAGCACTCCGCCCTCCGCAGCAGCTGCCAGCGGCTCCTTCCCTCCTTACGTCACTGCAGCAGCATCACTACGCTAATAGGCTGTGGGGAGGAGGCGCACGAGAAGAAAAGGGAGAGCGGCTCCTCCTCATGCTCCGACGGCTAGGCCAGGACTTGAATGTACAATACAGACTGGGGCACTGTGTGGCGGCCGGTGCAGTGCTGGTGGAGACGGCATACAATGAGTCAATGTGACTCATTGTAATGCCGGCGTTTATGGGCCCCTTCACAGCAGCGGTCTGCTGGGCCTATTTTCAGTGGGGGGCCTGGAGCTGCAGCTCCATCCGCCCCATTGTTAATCCGGCCCTGACCTCACTCCTATGCTGCCTCTGGACAGGATGTACTAGAGCAGAAATGCTGTGAAAACCCCGTTTTCTGGGGGTTTTACCGAATTTCTAAATGTACTAAAGCCCCGACCCTGGGGCTTTGATGCGGAGGAGAACACCAGCTATAGCTGGCGTTACCCCATAGAAGCCTATAGGTTTCTCACCACATTGCTATGCGAGTTATCCAATTGGATCCCTCCCAGTATGCCCCACGGTCGCTGCGTCCTTCTGCGCATGCGCAGACGGACTCCCGGGTCATGAACCCAGAAGTCCAGGGACCGAAGCGCTACGCAAAGGACAGTTCTTATCGGGAGATCTGTTCTTGCGATACTAACCTCATGAGTTATTACATATGCGATTAGTATCGATGCGATGTGTGCGGGATGAACACCGGAAGGATAGTACATCCCGCCCTCTGTGATGTCATCAGATGGTATAAATGGAATCCTGCTACACCGAATAGTGTAGGGAGGGGAATGGTCAGCCCCTGGAGGGGGTGTGGTCAGTCCCAGGAGGGGAAGTGGTCATCCCAAAATGGGTGTGGTTTGTGCTTAACAGTGACCACTTCTTCTAACTCCGTTCATTGCTGTGCTGCATGCCATAGTAATGGTAGTCGGGATGGGGTCTAGCCCCTTTGTCCCTCAGTGACTTGGCCATGCTCCCATTGTGATTTGTTCTGCTACCTTTCATCACTGGTGCCTACTCAAAGCTGCCAATGTTTTGGGATAAGCAATTCTCTGGTATCTGTTGGGGGGGCAACAGAGCCAGGATCCTAACACTCCCCCCACCACCCCGAGATTTCCAGGCCTCTTTGTAGCAGATGTGGCAGCTGTCTGGCGCAACCCTGAGCAGCCGTGCCGATAGTGTCGCAGATGTTCCGATGTTGCCTCCTAAGATCAGTAATGCACGCAGGAGACATGACGCCCCCTGCCGCATTAACATATTAGAGCTATCGTTGCTGTTTCCATGCAAGCCGAGCGGTAGCACCTCCAACCACCTCTGAATCAGGCCCAGAATACAGGAGGGTTCTCGCCATCTGGGAGAGCTCCCCAAAATTCGTGAGTCTCCCAGACATTCCAGAAAAGCATGACAAATATGAGTTAAACAAATAAAGAACAATCAGGCGAAGCTCTGTAGAATAATATAACAATTAGAACAGTTAATAAGTAAATGTAACAACAGAAGAAGTGCAGTCAACGGATTTAGTTAGTTTTCCCCTGATGAAGCAGCAGAGAAAATAGTGGAGAAACGCGTAAGTATAGACTTTATGTTGGGTTGGAGTGAATTGGCCTTTGGAACCATTCAGGAGTGATCCTGCCTTCGAGTAAAACCGTTTCTATAACAGCACTTTAAATACCCTGGTGAGCAGAGAGGAGCATTTGCTCTACAGCCATCCCATAGACCTGTCTTCGCTCATCCAGAGACCGGATGTGAGTGCCTTAGCTTTCTAGCTCCTGGCTGCCTACCACTACACTGACCACGCCGTTTGTGATCACAGCTCGCCTTAACATATGACTGGCTGATTGCTTGTCCGTGCCACACAACTGTGAGACAGAATTTTCCCCTGATCAATAAACTGTTATCTGTATCCACCTAACCACATATGGCCGAAACGTACCTGGATTTTATACATGGCAGACCATTCACATTTTATCAACACGGATTCCTGCGAGGGATACTAAGCTGTGGTACTTACTCTTCATATAAAATGAACATATAAACATGATTATTAATAAATGAAAATTATGTTACCATTTTATTATGTGTTTATTACACGGTGGGAATGTAATGGCCATCTCTCGGGCCCCCCGATCACGCTAAGCCGCGGTGGCCCCATGGGGATCTGTTGTTGGCTTCTTCCTCTCCATACCGGTTGAGCCAAGTCCCGGTTGACTTCCTCAGGACAGCTTGTGCATTGGTCTTTGGAGTACCCCCTGGTGGTCAGTCTGTGAAACAGCAGCCTTTTTGTGGCTTTGGTTCTGACCTGTGGCAACTGTTTGGGGTCCAATTCAAACAGTGAGAGGGCCGCAAACTGTTCATCACCGGCATAGACCTTGTGGTCTGAAAGCTACTCAGCATTCCTTAGGATTCGCAAACTGTGGCAGACAATCCATAAAGAATATTATTATTAGTTACTTGTCTGTCTGCTCCTATCACTTCTTTCTCTCGCCAAGGTGCCAATCCTAAAGTCTGGCCAGATGAAGCAATTCAAGCGTCCAGTAAATGAAAGGAAGCCTTTGCATCTGCAATTATTCTTTTTAAATTGCACGTCTCTGCACCATTCTTCCTTGAGGTGGGATTATTCATCCTGTGATGTTGGGTTAGTGCTGCCCCAATATCAGTCTTATAGTAATCTCCATCCATTTGGGCTCTCCTCAAAGAAATCTTACCCAGCCAGGAGAAACATTGCAGAATTGGGGATTGCTAGCTATAAAATTTGCCCTTGAGGAACGGCGCCACCTATTGGAAAAGCAGCTTTCTTGGATACAATTTACATAGGTCACAGAAATCCTCCGTAATTACAGGCCACCCAGAGAGTGAATCCACAGCAAGGAAGCTATGCACCCTTCTTTTCACGTTTTAGTCTTGTCATAACTGTTAGTCTATAGATGTGATTTATTAGAAATGTGACACCAGCGTTACACTTACATTATACATAGCAGCACCAGACTTCACTACGCCTCAGATCTCATACACTACGCTCAGTGACATCAACTCTTATCCCTGTAAATCCTGGGTCCCGTATTTATCAACTGCCCAGAGCCCAACACTAGCACAGTGCCTGTAATAATCCACTGCCCAGAGCCAGGAACTAGCACAGTGCCTGTAATCACCCAGAGCCAGGAACTAGCACAGTGCCTGTAATAATCCACTGCCCAGAGCCAGGAACTAGCACAGTGCCTGTAATAATCCACTGCCTAGAGCCAGGAACTAGCACAGTGCCTGTAATAATCCACTGCCCAGAGCCAGGAACTAGCAAAGCGCCTGTAATCACCCACTGCCCAGAGCCAGGAACCAGCACAGGGCCTGTAATCACCCACTGCCCAGAGCCAGGAACTAGCACAGTGCCTGTAATAATCCACTGCCCAGAGCCAGGAACTAGCACAGTGCCTGTAATAATCCACTGCCCAGAGCCAGGAACTAGCACAGTGCCTGTAATCACCCACTACCCAGAGCCAGGATCTAGCACAGTGCCTGTAATCACCAACTGCCCAGAGCCAGGAACTAGCACAGTGCCTGTAATCACCCACTGCCCAGAGCCAGGAACCAGCACAGTGCCTGTAATAATCCACTGCCCAGAGCCAGGAACTAGCACAGTGCCTGTAATAATCCGCTGCCCAGAGCCAGGAACTAGCACAGTGCCTGTAATCACCAACTGCCCAGAGCCAGGAACTAGCACAGTGCCTGTAATCACCCACTGAGCAGAGCCAGGAACTAGCACAGGGCCTGTAATCACCCACTGCCCAGAGCCAGGAACTAGCACAGCGCCTGTAATCACCCACTGCCCAGAGCCAGGAACTAGCACAGTGCCTGTAATCACCCACTGCCCAGAGCCAGGAACTAGAAAAGTGCCTGTAATAATAATCCACTGCTCAGAGCCAGGAACTAGCACAGTGCCTGTAATAATAATCCACTGCCCAGAGCCAGGAACTAGCACAGTGCCTGTAATAATAATCCACTGCCCAGAGCCAGGAACTAGTACAGTGCCTGTAATAATAATCCACTGCCCAGAGCCAGGAACTAGCACAGTGCCTGTAATAATCCACTGCCCAGAGCCAGGAACTAGCACAGTGCCTGTAATAATCCACTGCCTAGAGCCACGAACTAGCACAGTGCCTGTAATAATCCACTGCCTAGAGCCACGAACTAGCACAGCGCCTGTAATCACCAACTGCCCAGAGCCAGGAACTAGCACAGTGCCTGTAATAATCCACTGCCCAGAGCCAGGAACTAGCACAGTGCCTGTAATAATCCACTGCCTAGAGCCACGAACTAGCACAGCGCCTGTAATCACCAACTGCCCAGAGCCAGGAACTAGCACAGTGCCTGTAATAATCCACTGCCCAAACCAGGAACTAGCACGGTGTGTGGAGAAAGATCTCAAAGGGAGAAAATCTCTAAGGGATTCGTCTGGCACTTATACTGGACTTCTTTTGTGATCAATTTGCTTGAACTATGAAGTAACCTCATATCTCATTGTTCTCTTACCAGGTATGTCTAGTGGAACAACAATACCCAGCAAGCTGTACCGAGTCTGCTAATTATCACATAGGAATATCCTGAATGCTTAGCCATAGGTATGTCTAGTGGAACAACAATACCCAGCAAGCTGTACCGAGTCTGCTAATTATCACATAGGAATATCCTGAATGCTTAGCCATAGGTATGTCTAGTGGAACAACAATACCCAGCAAGCTGTACCGAGTCTGCTAATTATCACATAGGAATATCCTGAATGCTTAGCCATAGGTATGTCTAGTGGAACAACAATACCCAGCAAGCTGTACCGAGTCTGCTAATTATCACATAGGAATATCCTGAATGCTTAGCCATAGGTATGTCTAGTGGAACAACAATACCCAGCAAGCTGTACCGAGTCTGCTAATTATCACATAGGAATATCCTGAATGCTTAGCCATAGGTATGTCTAGTGGAACAACAATACCCAGCAAGCTGTACCGAGTCTGCTAATTATCACATAGGAATATCCTGAATGCTTAGCCATAGGTATGTCTAGTCACTAGTGTATTAAATATTAGCAGATTTATCCAAGTTTTATTTGTAGTTATTTGGGGAATGTGTAATGGTTTCATTCCTACACATTATTTGTTTGTTTAAGTTTTATTGCCCCAAATGGGTGATGGGCTAGGGGAGGGTCCAATCAATCAATGTGCTTACATACACATGTTTGGGCTTTATATTGGTGTGTAGTTTAGCTGATTTTAGCGTAGCTGAATCATTGTGTGGAGAAAGATCTCAAAGGGAGAAAATCTCTAAGGGATTCGTCTGGCACTTATACTGGACTTCTTTTGTGATCAATTTGCTTGAACTATGAAGTAACCTCATATCTCATTGTTCTCTTACCAGGTATGTCTAGTGGAACAACAATACCCAGCAAGCTGTACCGAGTCTGCTAATTATCACATAGGAATATCCTGAATGCTTAGCCATAGGTATGTCTAGTGGAACAACAATACCCAGCAAGCTGTACCGAGTCTGCTAATTATCACATAGGAATATCCTGAATGCTTAGCCATAGGTATGTCTAGTGGAACAACAATACCCAGCAAGCTGTACCGAGTCTGCTAATTATCACATAGGAATATCCTGAATGCTTAGCCATAGGTATGTCTAGTGGAACAACAATACCCAGCAAGCTGTACCGAGTCTGCTAATTATCACATAGGAATATCCTGAATGCTTAGCCATAGGTATGTCTAGTGGAACAACAATACCCAGCAAGCTGTACCGAGTCTGCTAATTATCACATAGGAATATCCTGAATGCTTAGCCATAGGTATGTCTAGTGGAACAACAATACCCAGCAAGCTGTACCGAGTCTGCTAATTATCACATAGGAATATCCTGAATGCTTAGCCATAGGTATGTCTAGTCACTAGTGTATTAAATATTAGCAGATTTATCCAAGTTTTATTTGTAGTTATTTGGGGAATGTGTAATGGTTTCATTCCTACACATTATTTGTTTGTTTAAGTTTTATTGCCCCAAATGGGTGATGGGCTAGGGGAGGGTCCAATCAATCAATGTGCTTACATACACATGTTTGGGCTTTATATTGGTGTGTAGTTTAGCTGATTTTAGCGTAGCTGAATCATTGTGTGGAGAAAGATCTCAAAGGGAGAAAATCTCTAAGGGATTCGTCTGGCACTTATACTGGACTTCTTTTGTGATCAATTTGCTTGAACTATGAAGTAACCTCATATCTCATTGTTCTCTTACCAGGTATGTCTAGTGGAACAACAATACCCAGCAAGCTGTACCGAGTCTGCTAATTATCACATAGGAATATCCTGAATGCTTAGCCATAGGTATGTCTAGTGGAACAACAATACCCAGCAAGCTGTACCGAGTCTGCTAATTATCACATAGGAATATCCTGAATGCTTAGCCATAGGTATGTCTAGTGGAACAACAATACCCAGCAAGCTGTACCGAGTCTGCTAATTATCACATAGGAATATCCTGAATGCTTAGCCATAGGTATGTCTAGTGGAACAACAATACCCAGCAAGCTGTACCGAGTCTGCTAATTATCACATAGGAATATCCTGAATGCTTAGCCATAGGTATGTCTAGTGGAACAACAATACCCAGCAAGCTGTACCGAGTCTGCTAATTATCACATAGGAATATCCTGAATGCTTAGCCATAGGTATGTCTAGTGGAACAACAATACCCAGCAAGCTGTACCGAGTCTGCTAATTATCACATAGGAATATCCTGAATGCTTAGCCATAGGTATGTCTAGTCACTAGTGTATTAAATATTAGCAGATTTATCCAAGTTTTATTTGTAGTTATTTGGGGAATGTGTAATGGTTTCATTCCTACACATTATTTGTTTGTTTAAGTTTTATTGCCCCAAATGGGTGATGGGCTAGGGGAGGGTCCAATCAATCAATGTGCTTACATACACATGTTTGGGCTTTATATTGGTGTGTAGTTTAGCTGATTTTAGCGTAGCTGAATCATTGTGTGGAGAAAGATCTCAAAGGGAGAAAATCTCTAAGGGATTCGTCTGGCACTTATACTGGACTTCTTTTGTGATCAATTTGCTTGAACTATGAAGTAACCTCATATCTCATTGTTCTCTTACCAGGTATGTCTAGTGGAACAACAATACCCAGCAAGCTGTACCGAGTCTGCTAATTATCACATAGGAATATCCTGAATGCTTAGCCATAGGTATGTCTAGTGGAACAACAATACCCAGCAAGCTGTACCGAGTCTGCTAATTATCACATAGGAATATCCTGAATGCTTAGCCATAGGTATGTCTAGTCACTAGTGTATTAAATATTAGCAGATTTATCCAAGTTTTATTTGTAGTTATTTGGGGAATGTGTAATGGTTTCATTCCTACACATTATTTGTTTGTTTAAGTTTTATTGCCCCAAATGGGTGATGGGCTAGGGGAGGGTCCAATCAATCAATGTGCTTACATACACATGTTTGGGCTTTATATTGGTGTGTAGTTTAGCTGATTTTAGCGTAGCTGAATCATTGTGTGGAGAAAGATCTCAAAGGGAGAAAATCTCTAAGGGATTCGTCTGGCACTTATACTGGACTTCTTTTGTGATCAATTTGCTTGAACTATGAAGTAACCTCATATCTCATTGTTCTCTTACCAGGTATGTCTAGTGGAACAACAATACCCAGCAAGCTGTACCGAGTCTGCTAATTATCACATAGGAATATCCTGAATGCTTAGCCATAGGTATGTCTAGTGGAACAACAATACCCAGCAAGCTGTACCGAGTCTGCTAATTATCACATAGGAATATCCTGAATGCTTAGCCATAGGTATGTCTAGTGGAACAACAATACCCAGCAAGCTGTACCGAGTCTGCTAATTATCACATAGGAATATCCTGAATGCTTAGCCATAGGTATGTCTAGTGGAACAACAATACCCAGCAAGCTGTACCGAGTCTGCTAATTATCACATAGGAATATCCTGAATGCTTAGCCATAGGTATGTCTAGTGGAACAACAATACCCAGCAAGCTGTACCGAGTCTGCTAATTATCACATAGGAATATCCTGAATGCTTAGCCATAGGTATGTCTAGTGGAACAACAATACCCAGCAAGCTGTACCGAGTCTGCTAATTATCACATAGGAATATCCTGAATGCTTAGCCATAGGTATGTCTAGTCACTAGTGTATTAAATATTAGCAGATTTATCCAAGTTTTATTTGTAGTTATTTGGGGAATGTGTAATGGTTTCATTCCTACACATTATTTGTTTGTTTAAGTTTTATTGCCCCAAATGGGTGATGGGCTAGGGGAGGGTCCAATCAATCAATGTGCTTACATACACATGTTTGGGCTTTATATTGGTGTGTAGTTTAGCTGATTTTAGCGTAGCTGAATCATTGTGTGGAGAAAGATCTCAAAGGGAGAAAATCTCTAAGGGATTCGTCTGGCACTTATACTGGACTTCTTTTGTGATCAATTTGCTTGAACTATGAAGTAACCTCATATCTCATTGTTCTCTTACCAGGTATGTCTAGTGGAACAACAATACCCAGCAAGCTGTACCGAGTCTGCTAATTATCACATAGGAATATCCTGAATGCTTAGCCATAGGTATGTCTAGTGGAACAACAATACCCAGCAAGCTGTACCGAGTCTGCTAATTATCACATAGGAATATCCTGAATGCTTAGCCATAGGTATGTCTAGTCACTAGTGTATTAAATATTAGCAGATTTATCCAAGTTTTATTTGTAGTTATTTGGGGAATGTGTAATGGTTTCATTCCTACACATTATTTGTTTGTTTAAGTTTTATTGCCCCAAATGGGTGATGGGCTAGGGGAGGGTCCAATCAATCAATGTGCTTACATACACATGTTTGGGCTTTATATTGGTGTGTAGTTTAGCTGATTTTAGCGTAGCTGAATCATTGTGTGGAGAAAGATCTCAAAGGGAGAAAATCTCTAAGGGATTCGTCTGGCACTTATACTGGACTTCTTTTGTGATCAATTTGCTTGAACTATGAAGTAACCTCATATCTCATTGTTCTCTTACCAGGTATGTCTAGTGGAACAACAATACCCAGCAAGCTGTACCGAGTCTGCTAATTATCACATAGGAATATCCTGAATGCTTAGCCATAGGTATGTCTAGTGGAACAACAATACCCAGCAAGCTGTACCGAGTCTGCTAATTATCACATAGGAATATCCTGAATGCTTAGCCATAGGTATGTCTAGTCACTAGTGTATTAAATATTAGCAGATTTATCCAAGTTTTATTTGTAGTTATTTGGGGAATGTGTAATGGTTTCATTCCTACACATTATTTGTTTGTTTAAGTTTTATTGCCCCAAATGGGTGATGGGCTAGGGGAGGGTCCAATCAATCAATGTGCTTACATACACATGTTTGGGCTTTATATTGGTGTGTAGTTTAGCTGATTTTAGCGTAGCTGAATCATTGTGTGGAGAAAGATCTCAAAGGGAGAAAATCTCTAAGGGATTCGTCTGGCACTTATACTGGACTTCTTTTGTGATCAATTTGCTTGAACTATGAAGTAACCTCATATCTCATTGTTCTCTTACCAGGTATGTCTAGTGGAACAACAATACCCAGCAAGCTGTACCGAGTCTGCTAATTATCACATAGGAATATCCTGAATGCTTAGCCATAGGTATGTCTAGTGGAACAACAATACCCAGCAAGCTGTACCGAGTCTGCTAATTATCACATAGGAATATCCTGAATGCTTAGCCATAGGTATGTCTAGTCACTAGTGTATTAAATATTAGCAGATTTATCCAAGTTTTATTTGTAGTTATTTGGGGAATGTGTAATGGTTTCATTCCTACACATTATTTGTTTGTTTAAGTTTTATTGCCCCAAATGGGTGATGGGCTAGGGGAGGGTCCAATCAATCAATGTGCTTACATACACATGTTTGGGCTTTATATTGGTGTGTAGTTTAGCTGATTTTAGCGTAGCTGAATCATTGTGTGGAGAAAGATCTCAAAGGGAGAAAATCTCTAAGGGATTCGTCTGGCACTTATACTGGACTTTAACTGGACGGAAACTGCATGGAAACTCCAAACAAAAGCAAATCAACACAATCCACCAAACCTTGGACTGCAGCTACAAATGTATGTACACACCTATTATTCTCCAAACCTCACTTACCCGGACACTAAACATTCACTTTCTGCAAAAAACCTGCAATACAACTTTTACTCTGACCCTGCAAATACCTGGAAAACAAATGTTTAATTGAGAAGCATATTTGATGAAATAACACTGACTTGTGGTTTGCCAACACTGTATAATTTTCCATCTAACATCAACAAATATTTGATTTACTGGTAATCTGTAGATATTAATATCATTTTAATTACTTGCAAATCGTATTTCTTTCTGCAAACTTCACTGCTCTCTCATACAGCCACCACTCCTCCCCCTATTCTCATTACACTACCAGTTTACACACCATCCACACTATGGCCAGGCTGGCAACCCCCCTTACTCATTGTCCTTCTATTCCTTTATTCTGTCCCCTGTTACCACCTCTATCCCTCTCTCACAGTCTCCTACATCTCATCCTCCCTCCTCTCCTCTGTCTGCCTCCCTACCCCTCTTCTGTTTCCCCATTGCAATTCACTTCTGCCCCTTCACACCACTTATACCCCACCGCTCAACCCTACTCTTTCCCTCCTCTGCCTGTCTCCTCACCTCTCCTCCACCAGTATCAAACTGCACTCCCTCCCTGTTTCACGCATGCAGTCTCCCTTCCTAGCCAAGGCCCCAGCACCATCATCACACCCTCTTTATCTTCTCCTTCCAAATTACTCCTACCTCAACGCTACAGCAATCCTGATAATCTCATTCACATCTCTCCCACAAACTCATACCCCCTATCTTGTGCACTCTGGAATGCCCGATCTATTTGCAACAAACTGACCCCCACTCATGACCTTTTCATTTCCAACTCCCTGCACCTCCTGGCCATTACAGAAACCTGGATTACTCCTCATGACACCACTTCTCCTGCTGCTCTCTCTGCTGGGGGCCTCACATTCTCACACACCCCCCGACCCGGGGGTCGCCATGGGGGTGGTGTTGGGATCCTTTTACCCTCAAGCTACACATACCAACTTATACCTCCAGAACCTTCTCTTACATTCTCTACATTTGAGGTCCATGCATTACGCCTCTACCAACCAACTAATCTTCGAGTTGCTGTAATTTACCGTCCACCTGGCATTTCCTCCAAATTCCTTGACAACTTTGCTTCCTGGCTACCTCACTTCCTCTCTTCTGACATTCCCTCCATTATTCTAGGTGATTTCAACATCCCTATCGATAACCCCACAAAATCACCTGCCTCTAAACTCCTTAACCTCACCTCTTCACTTGGTCTCTCCCAGTGGACCACCTCACCCTCCCATGTGAACGGGAGCTCACTGGATCTGGTTTTCACTCACCGCTGTGATATTTCTGATTTCTCCAATTCCCCTTTTCCCCTCTCTGACCACCATTTGCTCTCTTTCAACTTATCTATCTCTGCTTCCCCATCTCTCCCTCCTAAGGCTACCATCACGAAGCGTAACATTGAGGCTATTGACACCTCATCCCTGTCCTCCCTGTTTGACTCCCTTCTCTCTCCTCTTCTCTCTCTCACATGCCTTGAACAAGCCACATCCCTATACAATGCATCTCTTACTTCTGCCCTTGACTCTGTTGCTCCGCCAACCACTATTCACCCTCGCAGATCAACACCTCAACCCTGGCACACCAAATGCACCAGATACCTACAAAAATGCTCACGTACTGCCGAGCGACAGTGGAGGAAATCACGCTCTAAAGCAGACTTCCTCCATTTCAAATTCATGCTCTCATCCTTCAGTACTGCCCTTTCCCTTGCTAAACAATCATACTTCAAAATCCTCATTTCTACACAGTCTTCCAACCCCCGGCGCCTCTTTGCCACTGTTAACTCCCTCCTCTGCCCACCACCACCTCCTCTCCCTTCCTCATTGTCTGCTCTTGACTTTGCCACTTATTTCACATCCAAGATTGACTCCATACGTCAGGATATCACTTCCCACCAGACCAGCAACCAGCCACCACCCATCCCTTGCCACCCCTCCCCTTCCCTCTTACCAACTCTGACATCTTTCTCCCATGTATCTGGCGAGGAAGTCATGGCCCTCATCCGTTCCTCCCCCCCCACAACCTCCCCGCTCGACCCTATCCCCTCCCACCTCCTCCATTACCTCTCCCCTTCTGCCTGTTCCCATCTTGCCCACCTTCTCAATCTCTCCCTTTCATCAGGCACTGTCCCCTCTGCCTTCAAGCATGCTCTTGTCTCCCCTATTCTTAAAAAACCTACCCTTGATCCTAACACTCTCTCCAACTATCGACCCATCTCTCTCCTCCCCTTTGCCTCCAAACTTCTTGAGCGTATTGTCTATAATCGCCTCACTGCCTTTCTTTCCTCTCACTCACTGCTTGACCCATTCCAGTCTGGTTTCCGTTCTCTCCACTCCACTGAAACTGCCCTCACAAAAGTCTGCAATGACCTCCATGCAGCCAAATCTAAGGGCCACTACTCTCTGCTTATTCTTCTTGACCTCTCTGCTGCTTTTGACACTGTGGACCATCCTCTCCTTCTGCAAATCCTTCACTCTCTTGGTCTGCGTGATACTGCCCTCTCCTGGCTGTCCTCCTACCTCTCTGATCGTTCCTTCTCTGTCTCCTCTCATGATGCTACCTCCCCCCCACTTCCACTAACTGTTGGTGTCCCCCAAGGCTCTGTTCTTGGTCCTCTCCTTTTCTCTCTCTATACGTCCTCTTTAGGTGAACTCATTAGTTCTTTTAACTTCCAATATCACCTCTATGCTGATGACACTCAAATCTACCTCTCCTCCCCTGATCTCTCCACGGCTCTCCTCACTCGTACCTCAAACTGTCTTTCTGCTATCTCTTCCTGGATGTCTCAGCGCTTTCTTAAACTCAACATGTCTAAGACTGAGCTGATCATCTTCCCACCCTCCCGCACAGCCTCACCTCCCACAATCTCATTATCCATTGATGGCACAACTATCTCCCCTAGCCCCCAAGTACGCTGTCTTGGCGTAATCCTTGACTCCTCCCTCTCCTTCAAACCACACATTCAGCACCTCTCACAAACCTGTCATTTTCATCTCAAAAACATTTCTAGAATCAGACCTTTTCTCACACAGGATGCCACTAAGATCATTATTCACTCACTGATTATTTCCAGACTGGACTACTGTAATCTCCTCTTAACTGGCCTCCCTGACAATCACCTCTCTCCACTCCAATCTATCCTCAATGCTGCTGCCCGGCTCATCTTCCTCACCAAACGCACTACGTCTACCTCCCCCCTCCTACAGGCCCTCCACTGGCTTCCCTTCCCTTTCAGAATCCAATTCAAACTTCTCACACTCACTTACAAAGCACTCACCCACTCCTCTCCCATCTACATCTCTGACCTTATCTCCCTTTACTCTCCCACCCGTCCTCTTCGCTCTGCTAATGCACGCCGTCTCTCCTGTCTTCTGATTACTTCCTCCCACTCCTATCTCCAAGATTTTTCACGTGCTGCTCCATTTCTCTGGAATTCTTTACCTCTCCCCCTCAGACTCTCCACCTCTCTACAAAACTTCAAACGGGCTCTTAAGACCCATTTCTTTACCAAATGTAGCCAAATCTCAACATAACCCTCTGTTCCACGCTCTCTATGTACCCCATCTGTGTCATCCCTGTCTGTCTACCCCTCCCCTTAGAATGTAAGCTCTCACGAGTAGGGCCCTCTTCCCTCATGTGCTTATACTTTTCTTACTTTAATAATCCTCAACCACCCAGATCCCACAGTTTTTTGACCACCTGGAACTTATCTCTATGTTTACTGGTGTAGTTATGCTTAGCTGCCCTGTACTTGTCCTATATTGTATTCAACTGTAAGTCACTGTTTTCCTATTTTTTATGTGCATTTGTACTCTGTAATCGGGCGCTGCGGAACCCTTGTGGCGCCATATAAATAAAGGATAATAATAATAATAATAATAATAATCCACTGCCCAGATCCAGGAACTAGCACAGCGCCTGTAATCACCCACTGTCCAGAGCCAGGAACTAGCACAGTGCCTTTAATCACCCACTGCCCAGAGCCAGGAACTAGCACAGCACCTGTAATCACCCACTGCCCAGAGCCAGGAACTAGGACAGCACCTGTAATCACCCACTGCCCAGAGCCAGGAACTAGGACAGCACCTGTAATCACCCACTGCTCAGAGCCAGGAACTAGCACAGCACCTGTAATCACCCACTGCCCAGAGCCAGGAACTAGCACAGCACCTGTAATCACCTACTGCCCAGAGCCAGGAACTAGCACAGTGCCTGTAATCACCCACTGCCCAGAGCCAGGAACTAGGACAGCACCTGTAATCACCCACTGCCCAGAGCCAGGAACTAGCACAGCACCTGTAATCACCCACTGCCCAGAGCCAGGAACTAGCACAGCACCTGTAATCACCTACTGCCCAGAGCCAGGAACTAGCACAGTGCCTGTAATCACCCACTGCCCGGAGCCAGGAACTAGCACGGTGCCTGTAATCACCCACTGCCCAGAGCCAGGAACTAGCACAGCGCCTGTAATCACCCACTGCCCAGAGCCAGGAACTAGCACAGGGCCTGTAATCACCCACTGACCAGAGCCAGGAACTAGCACAGCACCTGTAATCACCCACTGCCCAGAGCCAGGAACTAGCACAGTGCCTGTAATCACCCACTGCCCAGAGCCAGGAACTAGCACAGCGCCTGTAATCACCCACTGCCCAGAGCCAGGAACTAGCACAGTGCCTGTAATCACCCACTGTCCAGAGCCAGGAACTAGCACAGTGCCTGTAATCACCAACTGTCCAGAGCCAGGAACTAGCACAGTGCCTGTAATCACCCACTGCCCAGAGCCAGGAACTAGCACAGTGCCTGTAATAATCCACTGCCCAGAGCCAGGAACTAGCACAGTGCCTGTAATAATCCACTGCCCAGAGCCAGGAACTAGCACAGTGCCTATAATCACCCACTGCCCAGAGCCAGGAACTAGCACAGTGCCTGTAATCACCCACTGCCCAGAGCCAGGAACTAGCACAGTGCCTGTAATCACCCAGAGCCAGGAACCAGCACAGCGCCTGTAATCACCCACTGCCCAGAGCCAGGATCTAGCACAGTGCCTGCAATCACCCAGAGCCAGGAACTAGCACAGTGCCTGTAATCACCCACTGCCCAGAGCCAGGAACTAGCACAGTGTCTGTAATAATCCACTGCCCAGAGCCAGGAACTAGCACAGTGCCTGTAATAATCCACTGCCCAGAGCCAGGAATTAGCACAGTGCCTGTAATCACCAACTGCCCAGAGCCAGGAACTAGCACAGTGCCTGTAATCACCCACTGCCCAGAGCCAGGAACTAGCACAGCGCCTGTAATCACCCACTGCCCAGAGCCTGGAACTAGCACAGTGCCTGTAATCACCCACTGCCCAGAGCCAGTAACTAACACAGGGCCTGTAATCACCCACTGCCCAGAGCCAGGAACTAGCACAGCGCCTGTAATCACCCACTGCCCAGAGCCAGGAACTAGTACACTGCCTGTAATCACCCACTGCCCAGAGCCAGGAACTAGCACAGTGCCTGTAATCACCCACTGCCCAGAGCCAGGAACTAGCACAGTGCCTGTAATCACCCACTGCCCAGAGCCAGGAACTAGCACAGTGCCTGTAATCACCAGCTGCCCAGAGCCAGGAACTAGCACAGTGCCTGTAATCATCCACTGCCCAGAGCCAGGAACTAGCACAGTGCCTGTAATCACCCACTGCCCAGAGCCAGGAACTAGCACAGGGCCTGTAATCACCAACTGCCCAGAGCCAGGAACTAGCACAGCGCCTGTAATCACCCACTGCCCAGAGCCAGGAACTAGCACAGCGCCTGTAATAATCCATTGCCCAGAGCCAGGAACTAGCACAGTGCCTGTAATACTCCACTGCCCAGAGCCAGGAACTAGCACAGTGCCTGTAATCACCCACTGCCCAGAGCCAGGAACTAGCACAGCGCCTGTAATAATCCACTGCCCAGAGCCAGGAACTAGCACATCGCCTGTAATGACTGACTGCACACAGCCAGGAACTAGCACAGCACCTGTAATCATCCACTGCCCAGAGCCAGGAACTAGCACAGTGCCTGCAATCACCCACTGCCCAGAGCCAGGAACTAGCACAGCGCCTGCAATAATCCACTGCCCAGAGCCAGGAACTAGCACAGCGCCTGTAATCAGCCACTGCCCAGAGCCAGGAACTAGCACAGCGCCTGTAATCACCCACTGCCCAGAGCCAGGAACTAGCACAGCGCCTGTAATCACCAACTGCCCAGAGCCAGGAACTAGCACAGTGCCTGTAATCACCCACTGCCCAGAGCCAGGAACTAGCACAGTGCCTGTAATCACCCACTGCCCAGAGCCAGGAACTAGCACAGTGCCTGTAATCACCCACTGCCCAGAGCCAGGAACTAGCACAGTGCCTGTAATCACCAGCTGCCCAGAGCCAGGAACTAGCACAGTGCCTGTAATCATCCACTGCCCAGAGCCAGGAACTAGCACAGTGCCTGTAATCACCCACTGCCCAGAGCAAGGAACTAGCACAGGGCCTGTAATCACCAACTGCCCAGAGCCAGGAACTAGCACAGCGCCTGTAATCACCCACTGCCCAGAGCCAGGAACTAGCACAGCGCCTGTAATAATCCATTGCCCAGAGCCAGGAACTAGCACAGTGCCTGTAATACTCCACTGCCCAGAGCCAGGAACTAGCACAGTGCCTGTAATCACCCACTGCCCAGAGCCAGGAACTAGCACAGCGCCTGTAATAATCCACTGCCCAGAGCCAGGAACTAGCACATCGCCTGTAATGACTGACTGCACACAGCCAGGAACTAGCACAGCACCTGTAATCATCCACTGCCCAGAGCCAGGAACTAGCACAGTGCCTGTAATCACCCACTGCCCAGAGCCAGGAACTAGCACAGCGCCTGCAATAATACACTGCCCAGAGCCAGGAACTAGCACAGCGCCTGTAATCACCCACTGCCAAGAGCCAGGAACTAGCACAGCGCCTGTAATCACCCACTGCCCAGAGCCAGGAACTAGCACAGCGCCTGTAATCACCAACTGCCCAGAGCCAGGAACTAGCACAGTGCCTGTAATCACCCACTGCCCAGAGCCAGGAACTAGCACAGTGCCTGTAATCACCCACTGCCCAGAGCCAGGAACTAGCACAGTGCCTGTAATCACCCACTGCCCAGAGCCAGGAACTAGCACAGTGCCTGTAATCACCAGCTGCCCAGAGCCAGGAACTAGCACAGTGCCTGTAATCATCCACTGCCCAGAGCCAGGAACTAGCACAGTGCCTGTAATCACCCACTGCCCAGAGCCAGGAACTAGCACAGCGCCTGTAATCACCCACTGCCCAGAGCCAGGAACTAGCACAGCGCCTGTAATAATCCATTGCCCAGAGCCAGGAACTAGCACAGTGCCTGTAATACTCCACTGCCCAGAGCCAGGAACTATCACAGTGCCTGTAATAATCCACTGCCCAGAGCCAGGAACTAGCACAGTGCCTGTAATCACCCACTACCCAGAGCCAGGAACTAGCACAGTGCCTGTAATAATCCACTGCCCAGAGCCAGGAACTAGCACAGTGCCTGTAATCACCCACTGCCCAGAGCCAGGAACTAGCACAGTGCCTGTAATCACCAACTGCCCAGAGCCAGGAACTAGCACAGTGCCTGTAATCACCCACTGCCCAGAGCCAGGAACCAGCACAGTGCCTGTAATAATCCACTGCCCAGAGCCAGGAACTAGCACAGTGCCTGTAATAATCCACTGCCCAGAGCCAGGAACTAGCACAGTGCCTGTAATCACCAACTGCCCAGAGCCAGGAACTAGCACGGTGCCTGTAATAATCCACTGCCCAGAGCCAGGAACTAGAAAAGTGCCTGTAATAATAATCCACTGCTCAGAGCCAGGAACTAGCACAGTGCCTGTAATAATAATCCACTGCCCAGAGCCAGGAACTAGCACAGTGCCTGTAATAATAATCCACTGCCCAGAGCCAGGAACTAGTACAGTGCCTGTAATAATAATCCACTGCCCAGAGCCAGGAACTAGCACAGTGCCTGTAATAATCCACTGCCCAGAGCCAGGAACTAGCACAGTGCCTGTAATAATCCACTGCCTAGAGCCACGAACTAGCACAGTGCCTGCAATAATCCACTGCCTAGAGCCACGAACTAGCACAGCGCCTGTAATCACCAACTGCCCAGAGCCAGGAACTAGCACAGTGCCTGTAATAATCCACTGCCCAGAGCCAGGAACTAGCACAGTGCCTGTAATAATCCACTGCCTAGAGCCACGAACTAGCACAGCGCCTGTAATCACCAACTGCCCAGAGCCAGGAACTAGTACAGTGCCTGTAATAATCCACTGCCCAGAGCCAGGAACTAGCACGGTGCCTATAATAATCCACTGCCCAGATCCAGGAACTAGCACAGCGCCTGTAATCACCCACTGTCCAGAGCCAGGAACTAGCACAGTGCCTTTAATCACCCACTGCCCACAGCCAGGAACTAGCACAGCACCTGTAATCACCCACTGCCCAGAGCCAGGAACTAGCACAGCACCTGTAATCACCCACTGCCCAGAGCCAGGAACTAGCACAGTGCCTGAAGTCACCCACTGCCTAGAGCCAGGAACTAGCACAGTGCCTGTAATCACCCACTGCCCAGAGCCAGGAACTAGCACGGTGCCTGTAATAATCCACTGCCCAGAGCCAGGAACTAGCACGGTGCCTGTAATAATCCACTGCCCAGAGCCAGGAACTAGCACAGCGCCTGTAATCACCCACTGCCCAGAGCCAGGAACTAGCACAGGGCCTGTAATCACCCACTGACCAGAGCCAGGAACTAGCACAGCACCTGTAATCACCCACTGCCCAGAGCCAGGAACTAGCACAGTGCCTGTAATCACCCACTGCCCAGAGCCAGGAACTAGCACAGTGCCTGTAATAATCCACTGCCCAGAGCCAGGAACTAGCACAGTGCCTGTAATAATCCACTGCCCAGAGCCAGGAACTAGCACAGTGCCTATAATCACCCACTGCCCAGAGCCAGGAACTAGCACAGTGCCTGTAATCACCCACTGCCCAGAGCCAGGAACTAGCACAGTGCCTGTAATCACCCAGAGCCAGGAACCAGCACAGCGCCTGTAATCACCCACTGCCCAGAGCCAGGATCTAGCACAGTGCCTGCAATCACCCAGAGCCAGGAACTAGCACAGTGCCTGTAATCACCCACTGCCCAGAGCCAGGAACTAGCACAGTGCCTGTAATAATCCATTGCCCAGAGCCCGGAACTAGCACAGTGCCTGTAATAATCCACTGCCCAGAGCCAGGAACTAGCACAGTGCCTGTAATCACCAACTGCCCAGAGCCAGGAACTAGCACAGTGCCTGTAATCACCCACTGCCCAGAGCCAGGAACTAGCACAGCACCTGTAATCACCCACTGCCTAGAGCCTGGAACTAGCACAGTGCTTGTAATCACCCACTGCCGAGAGCCAGTAACTAACACAGGGCCTGTAATCACCCACTGCCCAGAGCCAGGAACTAGCACAGTGCCTGTAATCACTGACTGCCCAGAGCCAGGAACTAGCACAGTGCCTGTAATCACCCATCGCCGAGAGCCAGGAACTAGCACAGTGCCTGTATCACCATCTGCCCAGAGCCAGGAACTAGCACAGTGTCTGTAATAATCCACTGCCCAGAGCCAGGAACTAGCACAGCGCCTGTAATCACCCAATGCCCAGAGCCAGGAACTAGCACAGTGCCTGTAATCACCAACTGCCCAGAGCCAGCAACTAGCACAGCGCCTATAATCACCCACTGCCCAGAGCCAGGAACTAGCACAGTGCCTGTAATCACCCACTGCCCAGAGCCAGGAACTAGCACAGTGCCTGTAATCACCCAAAGCCAGGAACCAGCACAGCGCCTGTAATCACCTACTGCCCAGAGCCAGGATCTAGCACAGTGCCTGCAATCACCCAGAGCCAGGAACTAGCACAGTGCCTGTAATCACCCACTGTCCAGAGCCAGGAACTAGCACAGTGTCTGTAATAATCCACTGCCCAAAGCCAGGAACTAGCACAGTGCCTGTAATCATCCACTGCCCAGAGCCAGGAACTAGCACAGTGCCTGTAATCACCCACTGCCCAGAGCCAGGAACTAGCACAGCGCCTGTAATCACCCACTGCCCAGAGCCAGGAACTAGCACAGCGCCTGTAATAATCCATTGCCCAGAGCCAGGAACCAGCACAGTGCCTGTAATACTCCACTGCCCAGAGCCAGGAACTAGCACAGTGCCTGTAATCACCCACTACCCAGAGCCAGGAACTAGCACAGTGCCTGTAATAATCCACTGCCCAGAGCCAGGAACTAGCACAGTGCCTGTAATCACTGACTGCCCAGAGCCAGGAACTAGCACAGTGCCTGTAATCACCCATCGCCGAGAGCCAGGAACTAGCACAGCGCCTGTAATAATCCATTGCCCAGAGCCAGGAACTAGCACAGTGCCTGTAATACTCCACTGCCCAGAGCCAGGAACTAGCACAGTGCCTGTAATCACCCACTACCCAGAGCCAGGAACTAGCACAGTGCCTGTAATAATCCACTGCCCAGAGCCAGGAACTAGCACAGTGCCTGTAATCACCCACTGCCCAGAGCCAGGAACTAGCACAGTGCCTGTAATCACCAACTGCCCAGAGCCAGGAACTAGCACAGTGCCTGTAATCACCCACTGCCCAGAGCCAGGAACCAGCACAGTGCCTGTAATAATCCACTGCCCAGAGCCAGGAACTAGCACAGTGCCTGTAATAATCCACTGCCCAGAGCCAGGAACTAGCACAGTGCCTGTAATCACCAACTGCCCAGAGCCAGGAACTAGCACGGTGCCTGTAATAATCCACTGCCCAGAGCCAGGAACTAGAAAAGTGCCTGTAATAATAATCCACTGCTCAGAGCCAGGAACTAGCACAGTGCCTGTAATAATAATCCACTGCCCAGAGCCAGGAACTAGCACAGTGCCTGTAATAATAATCCACTGCCCAGAGCCAGGAACTAGTACAGTGCCTGTAATAATAATCCACTGCCCAGAGCCAGGAACTAGCACAGTGCCTGTAATAATCCACTGCCCAGAGCCAGGAACTAGCACAGTGCCTGTAATAATCCACTGCCTAGAGCCACGAACTAGCACAGTGCCTGTAATAATCCACTGCCTAGAGCCACGAACTAGCACAGCGCCTGTAATCACCAACTGCCCAGAGCCAGGAACTAGCACAGTGCCTGTAATAATCCACTGCCCAGAGCCAGGAACTAGCACAGTCCTGTATTCACCCACTGCCCAGAGCCAGGAACTAGCACAGCGCCTGTAATCACCCACTGCCCAGAGCCTGGAACTAGCACAGTGCCTGTAATCACCCACTGCCCAGAGCCAGTAACTAACACAGGGCCTGTAATCACCCACTGCCCAGAGCCAGGAACTAGCACAGTGCCTGTGTAATCACTGACTGCCCAGAGCCAGGAACTAGCACAGTGCCTGTAATCACCCATCGCCGAGAGCCAGGAACTAGCACAGCGCCTGTAATCACCATCTGCCCAGAGCCAGGAACTAGCACAGTGTCTGTAATAATCCACTGCCCAGAGCCAGGAACTAGCACAGCGCCTGTAGCCACCCACTGCCCAGAGCCAGGAACTAGCACAGTGCCTGTAATCACCAACTGCCCAGAGCCAGGAACTAGCACAGCGCCTGTAATCACCCACTGCCTAGAGCCAGGAACTAGCACAGCGCCTGTAATCACCCACTGCCCAGAGCCAGGAACTAGCACAGTGCCTGTAATCACCAACTGCCCAGAGCCAGGAACTAGCACAGTGCCTGTAATCACCCACTGCCCAGAGCCAGGAACTAGCACAGTGCCTGTAATCACCCACTGCCCAGAGCCAGGAACTAGCACAGTGCCTGTAATCACCCACTGCCCAGAGCCAGGAACTAGCACAGTGCCTGTAATCACCAGCTGCCCAGAGCCAGGAACAAGCACAGTGCCTGTAATCATCCACTGCCCAGAGCCAGGAACTAGCACAGTGCCTGTAATCACCCACTGCCCAGAGCCAGGAACTAGCACAGGGCCTGTAATCACCAACTGCCCAGAGCCAGGAACTAGCACAGCGCCTGTAATCACCCACTGCCCAGAGCCAGGAACTAGCACAGCGCCTGTAATAATCCATTGCCCAGAGCCAGGAACTAGCACAGTGCCTGTAATACTCCACTGCCCAGAGCCAGGAACTAGCACAGTGCCTGTAATCACCCACTGCCCAGAGCCAGGAACTAGCACAGCGCCTGTAATAATCCACTGCCCAGAGCCAGGAACTAGCACATCGCCTGTAATGACTGACTGCACACAGCCAGGAACTAGCACAGCACCTGTAATCATCAACTGCCCAGAGCCAGGAACTAGCACAGTGCCTGTAATCACCCACTGCCCAGAGCCAGGAACTAGCACAGCGCCTGCAATAATCCACTGCCCAGAGCCAGGAACTAGCACAGCGCCTGTAATCAGCCACTGCCCAGAGCCAGGAACTAGCACAGCGCCTGTAATCACCCACTGCCCAGAGCCAGGAACTAGCACAGCGCCTGTAATCACCAACTGCCCAGAGCCAGGAACTAGCACAGTGCCTGTAATCACCCACTGCCCAGAGCCAGGAACTAGCACAGTGCCTGTAATCACCCACTGCCCAGAGCCAGGAACTAGCACAGTGCCTGTAATCACCCACTGCCCAGAGCCAGGAACTAGCACAGTGCCTGTAATCACCAGCTGCCCAGAGCCAGGAACTAGCACAGTGCCTGTAATCATCCACTGCCCAGAGCCAGGAACTAGCACAGTGCCTGTAATCACCCACTGCCCAGAGCCAGGAACTAGCACAGGGCCTGTAATCACCAACTGCCCAGAGCCAGGAACTAGCACAGCGCCTGTAATCACCCACTGCCCAGAGCCAGGAACTAGCACAGCGCCTTTAATAATCCATTGCCCAGAGCCAGGAACTAGCACAGTGCCTGTAATACTCCACTGCCCAGAGCCATGAACTAGCACAGTGCCTGTAATCACCCACTGCCCAGAGCCAGGAACTAGCACAGCGCCTGTAATAATCCACTGCCCAGAGCCAGGAACTAGCACATCGCCTGTAATGACTGACTGCACACAGCCAGGAACTAGCACAGCACCTGTAATCATCCACTGCCCAGAGCCAGGAACTAGCACAGTGCCTGTAATCACCCACTGCCCAGAGCCAGGAACTAGCACAGCGCCTGCAATAATCCACTGCCCAGAGCCAGGAACTAGCACAGCGCCTGTAATCACCCACTGCCCAGAGCCAGGAACTAGCACAGCGCCTGTAATCACCCACTGCCCAGAGCCAGGAACTAGCACAGCGCCTGTAATCACCAACTGCCCAGAGCCAGGAACTAGCACAGTGCCTGTAATCACCCACTGCCCAGAGCCAGGAACTAGCACAGTGCCTGTAATCACCCACTGCCCAGAGCCAGGAACTAGCACAGTGCCTGTAATCACCCACTGCCCAGAGCCAGGAACTAGCACAGTGCCTGTAATCACCAGCTGCCCAGAGCCAGGAACTAGCACAGTGCCTGTAATCATCCACTGCCCAGAGCCAGGAACTAGCACAGTGCCTGTAATCACCCACTGCCCAGAGCCAGGAACTAGCACAGCGCCTGTAATCACCCACTGCCCAGAGCCAGGAACTAGCACAGCGCCTGTAATAATCCATTGCCCCGAGCCAGGAACTAGCACAGTGCCTGTAATACTCCACTGCCCAGAGCCAGGAACTAGCACAGTGCCTGTAATAATCCACTGCCCAGAGCCAGGAACTAGCACAGTGCCTGTAATCACCCACTACCCAGAGCCAGGAACTAGCACAGTGCCTGTAATAATCCACTGCCCAGAGCCAGGAACTAGCACAGTGCCTGTAATCACCCACTGCCCAGAGCCAGGAACTAGCACAGCGCCTGTAATAATCCACTGCCCAGAGCCAGGAACAAGCCCAGTGCCTGTAATCACCGACTGCCCACAGCCAGGAACTAGCACAGCGCCTGTAATAATCCACTGCCCACAGCCAGGAACTAGCACAGTGCCTGTAATAATCCACTGCCCACAGCCAGGAACTAGCACAGTGCCTGTAATAATCCACTACCCAGAGCCAGGAACTAGCACAGTGCCTGTAATAATCCACTACCCAGAGCCAGGAACTAGCACAGTGCCTGTAATCACCCACTGCCCAGAGCCAGGAACTAGCACAGTGCCTGTAATCATCCACTGCCCAGAGCCAGGAACTAGCACAGTGCCTGTAATCACCCACTGCCCAGAGCCAGGAACTAGCACAGGGCCTGTAATCACCAACTGCCCAGAGCCAGGAACTAGCACAGCGCCTGTAATCACCCACTGCCCAGAGCCAGGAACTAGCACAGCGCCTGTAATAATCCATTGCCCAGAGCCAGGAACTAGCACAGTGCCTGTAATACTCCACTGCCCAGAGCCAGGAACTAGCACAGTGCCTGTAATCACCCACTGCCCAGAGCCAGGAACTAGCACAGTGCCTGTAATACTCCACTGCCCAGAGCCAGGAACTAGCACAGTGCCTGTAATACTCCACTGCCCAGAGCCAGGAACTAGCACAGTGCCTGTAATACTCCACTGCCCAGAGCCAGGAACTAGCACAGCGCCTGTAATAATCCACTGCCCAGAGCCAGGAACTAGCACATCGCCTGTAATGACTGACTGCACACAGCCAGGAACTAGCACAGCACCTGTAATCACCCACTGCCCAGAGTCAGGAACTAGCACAGCGCCTGCAATAATCCACTGCCCAGAGCCAGGAACTAGCACAGCGCCTGTAATCACCCACTGCCCAGAGCCAGGAACTAGCACAGCGCCTGTAATCACCCACTGCCCAGAGCCAGGAACTAGCACAGCGCCTGTAATTACCAACTGCCCAGAGCCAGGAACTAGCACAGTGCCTGTAATCACCCACTGCCCAGAGCCAGGAACTAGCACAGTGCCTTTAATCACCCACTGCCCACAGCCAGGAACTAGGACAGCACCTGTAATCACCCACTGCCCAGAGCCAGGAACTAGCACAGCACCTGTAATCACCCACTGCCCAGAGCCAGGAACTAGCACAGTGCCTGAAGTCACCCACTGCCTACAGCCAGGAACTAGCACAGTGCCTGTAATCACCTACTGCCCAGAGCCAGGAACTAGCACAGTGCCTGTAATCACCCACTGCCCAGAGCCAGGAACTAGCACGGTGCCTGTAATCACCCACTGCCCAGAGCCAGGAACTAGCACAGCGCCTGTAATCACCCACTGCCCAGAGCCAGGAACTAGCACAGGGCCTGTAATCACCCACTGACCAGAGCCAGGAACTAGCACAGCACCTGTAATCACCCACTGCCCAGAGCCAGGAACTAGCACAGTGCCTGTAATAATCCACTGCCCAGAGCCAGGAACTAGCACAGTGCCTGTAATAATCCACTGCCCAGAGCCAGGAACTAGCACAGTGCCTATAATCACCCACTGCCCAGAGCCAGGAACTAGCACAGTGCCTGTAATCACCCACTGCCCAGAGCCAGGAACTAGCACAGTGCCTGTAATCACCCAGAGCCAGGAACCAGCACAGCGCCTGTAATCACCCACTGCCCAGAGCCAGGATCTAGCACAGTGCCTGCAATCACCCAGAGCCAGGAACTAGCACAGTGCCTGTAATCACCCACTGCCCAGAGCCAGGAACTAGCACAGTGTCTGTAATAATCCACTGCCCAGAGCCAGGAACTAGCACAGTGCCTGTAATCACCCACTGCCCAGAGCCAGGAACTAGCACAGCGCCTGTAATAATCCACTGCCCAGAGCCAGGAACAAGCCCAGTGCCTGTAATCACCGACTGCCCACAGCCAGGAACTAGCACAGCGCCTGTAATAATCCACTGCCCACAGCCAGGAACTAGCACAGTGCCTGTAATAATCCACTACCCAGAGCCAGGAACTAGCACAGTGCCTGTAATAATCCACTACCCAGAGCCAGGAACTAGCACAGTGCCTGTAATCACCCACTGCCCAGAGCCAGGAACTAGCACAGTGCCTGTAATCACCAGCTGCCCAGAGCCAGGAACTAGCACAGTGCCTGTAATCATCCACTGCCCAGAGCCAGGAACTAGCACAGTGCCTGTAATCACCCACTGCCCAGAGCCAGGAACTAGCACAGGGCCTGTAATCACCAACTGCCCAGAGCCAGGAACTAGCACAGCGCCTGTAATCACCCACTGCCCAGAGCCAGGAACTAGCACAGCGCCTGTAATAATCCATTGCCCAGAGCCAGGAACTAGCACAGTGCCTGTAATACTCCACTGCCCAGAGCCAGGAACTAGCACAGTGCCTGTAATCACCCACTGCCCAGAGCCAGGAACTAGCACAGCGCCTGTAATAATCCACTGCCCAGAGCCAGGAACTAGCACATCGCCTGTAATGACTGACTGCACACAGCCAGGAACTAGCACAGCACCTGTAATCACCCACTGCCCAGAGTCAGGAACTAGCACAGCGCCTGCAATAATCCACTGCCCAGAGCCAGGAACTAGCACAGCGCCTGTAATCACCCACTGCCCAGAGCCAGGAACTAGCACAGCGCCTGTAATCACCCACTGCCCAGAGCCAGGAACTAGCACAGCGCCTGTAATTACCAACTGCCCAGAGCCAGGAACTAGCACAGTGCCTGTAATCACCCACTGCCCAGAGCCAGGAACTAGCACAGTGCCTGTAATCACCCACTGCCCAGAGCCAGGAACTAGCACAGTGCCTGTAATCACCCACTGCCCAGAGCCAGGAACCAGCACAGTGCCTGTAATCACCAGCTGCCCAGAGCCAGGAACTAGCACAGTGCCTGTAATCACCCACTGCCCAGAGCCAGGAACTAGCACAGCACCTGTAATCACCCACTGCCCAGAGCCTGGAACTAGCACAGTGCCTGTAATCACCCACTGCCCAGAGCCAGTAACTAACACAGGGCCTGTAATCACCCACTGCCCAGAGCCAGGAACTAGCACAGTGCCTGTAATCACTGACTGCCCAGAGCCAGGAACTAGCACAGTGCCTGTAATCACCCATCGCCGAGAGCCAGGAACTAGCACAGTGCCTGTAATCACCATCTGCCCAGAGCCAGGAACTAGCACAGTGTCTGTAATAATCCACTGCCCAGAGCCAGGAACTAGCACAGCGCCTGTAATCACCCAATGCCCAGAGCCAGGAACTAGCACAGTGCCTGTAATCACCAACTGCCCAGAGCCAGGAACTAGCACAGCGCCTGTAATCACCCACTGCCCAGAGCCAGGAACTAGCACAGTGCCTGTAATCACCCACTGCCCAGAGCCAGGAACTAGCACAGTGCCTGTAATCACCCAAAGCCAGGAACCAGCACAGCGCCTGTAATCACCTACTGCCCAGAGCCAGGATCTAGCACAGTGCCTGCAATCACCCAGAGCCAGGAACTAGCACAGTGCCTGTAATCACCCACTGTCCAGAGCCAGGAACTAGCACAGTGTCTGTAATAATCCACTGCCCAGAGCCAGGAACTAGCACAGTGCCTGTAATAATCCACTGCCCAGAGCCAGGAACTAGCACAGTGCCTGTAATCACCAACTGCCCAGAGCCAGGAACTAGCACAGTCCTGTATTCACCCACTGCCCAGAGCCAGGAACTAGCACAGCGCCTGTAATCACCCACTGCCCAGAGCCTGGAACTAGCACAGTGCCTGTAATCACCCACTGCCCAGAGCCAGTAACTAACACAGGGCCTGTAATCACCCACTGCCCAGAGCCAGGAACTAGCACAGTGCCTGTAATCACTGCCTGCCCAGAGCCAGGAACTAGCACAGTGCCTGTAATCACCCATCGCCGAGAGCCAGGAACTAGCACAGTGCCTGTAATCACCATCTGCCCAGAGCCAGGAACTAGCACAGTGTCTGTAATAATCCACTGCCCAGAGCCAGGAACTAGCACAGCGCCTGTAGCCACCCACTGCCCAGAGCCAGGAACTAGCACAGTGCCTGTAATCACCAACTGCCCAGAGCCAGGAACTAGCACAGCGCCTGTAATCACCCACTGCCTAGAGCCAGGAACTAGCACAGCGCCTGTAATCACCCACTGCCCAGAGCCAGGAACTAGCACAGCGCCTGTAATCACCAACTGCCCAGAGCCAGGAACTAGCACAGTGCCTGTAATCACCCACTGCCCAGAGCCAGGAACTAGCACAGTGCCTGTAATCACCCACTGCCCAGAGCCAGGAACTAGCACAGTGCCTGTAATCACCCACTGCCCAGAGCCAGGAACTAGCACAGTGCCTGTAATCACCAGCTGACCAGAGCCAGGAACAAGCACAGTGCCTGTAATCATCCACTGCCCAGAGCCAGGAACTAGCACAGTGCCTGTAATCACCCACTGCCCAGAGCCAGGAACTAGCACAGGGCCTGTAATCACCAACTGCCCAGAGCCAGGAACTAGCACAGCGCCTGTAATCACCCACTGCCCAGAGCCAGGAACTAGCACAGCGCCTGTAATAATCCATTGCCCAGAGCCAGGAACTAGCACAGTGCCTGTAATACTCCACTGCCCAGAGCCAGGAACTAGCACAGTGCCTGTAATCACCCACTGCCCAGAGCCAGGAACTAGCACAGCGCCTGTAATAATCCACTGCCCAGAGCCAGGAACTAGCACATCGCCTGTAATGACTGACTGCACACAGCCAGGAACTAGCACAGCACCTGTAATCATCCACTGCCCAGAGCCAGGAACTAGCACAGTGCCTGTAATCACCCACTGCCCAGAGCCAGGAACTAGCACAGCGCCTGCAATAATCCACTGCCCAGAGCCAGGAACTAGCACAGCGCCTGTAATCAGCCACTGCCCAGAGCCAGGAACTAGCACAGCGCCTGTAATCACCCACTGCCCAGAGCCAGGAACTAGCACAGCGCCTGTAATCACCAACTGCCCAGAGCCAGGAACTAGCACAGTGCCTGTAATCACCCACTGCCCAGAGCCAGGAACTAGCACAGTGCCTGTAATCACCCACTGCCCAGAGCCAGGAACTAGCACAGTGCCTGTAATCACCCACTGCCCAGAGCCAGGAACTAGCACAGTGCCTGTAATCACCAGCTGCCCAGAGCCAGGAACTAGCACAGTGCCTGTAATCATCCACTGCCCAGAGCCAGGAACTAGCACAGTGCCTGTAATCACCCACTGCCCAGAGCCAGGAACTAGCACAGGGCCTGTAATCACCAACTGCCCAGAGCCAGGAACTAGCACAGCGCCTGTAATCACCCACTGCCCAGAGCCAGGAACTAGCACAGCGCCTTTAATAATCCATTGCCCAGAGCCAGGAACTAGCACAGTGCCTGTAATACTCCACTGCCCAGAGCCATGAACTAGCACAGCGCCTGTAATAATCCACTGCCCAGAGCCAGGAACTAGCACATCGCCTGTAATGACTGACTGCACACAGCCAGGAACTAGCACAGCACCTGTAATCATCCACTGCCCAGAGCCAGGAACTAGCACAGCGCCTGTAATCACCCACTGCCCAGAGCCAGGAACTAGCACAGTGCCTGTAATCACCCACTGCCCAGAGCCAGGAACTAGCACATCGCCTGTAATGACTGACTGCACACAGCCAGGAACTAGCACAGCACCTGTAATCATCCACTGCCCAGAGCCAGGAACTAGCACAGTGCCTGTAATCACCTACTGCCCAGAGCCAGGAACTAGCACAGTGCCTGTAATCACCCACTGCCCAGAGCCAGGAACTAGCACAGTGCCTGTAATCACCCACTGCCCAGAGCCAGGAACTAGCACAGTGCCTGTAATCACCAGCTGCCCAGAGCCAGGAACTAGCACAGTGCCTGTAATCATCCACTGCCCAGAGCCAGGAACTAGCACAGTGCCTGTAATCACCCACTGCCCAGAGCCAGGAACTAGCACAGGGCCTGTAATCACCAACTGCCCAGAGCCAGGAACTAGCACAGCGCCTGTAATCACCCACTGCCCAGAGCCAGGAACTAGCACAGCGCCTGTAATAATCCATTGCCCAGAGCCAGGAACTAGCACAGTGCCTGTAATACTCCACTGCCCAGAGCCATGAACTAGCACAGTGCCTGTAATCACCCACTGCCCAGAGCCAGGAACTAGCACAGCGCCTGTAATAATCCACTGCCCAGAGCCAGGAACTAGCACATCGCCTGTAATGACTGACTGCACACAGCCAGGAACTAGCACAGCACCTGTAATCATCCACTGCCCAGAGCCAGGAACTAGCACAGTGCCTGTAATCACCCACTGCCCAGAGCCAGGAACTAGCACAGCGCCTGCAATAATCCACTGCCCAGAGCCAGGAACTAGCACAGCGCCTGTAATCACCCACTGCCCAGAGCCAGGAACTAGCACAGCGCCTGTAATCACCCACTGCCCAGAGCCAGGAACTAGCACAGCGCCTGTAATCACCAACTGCCCAGAGCCAGGAACTAGCACAGTGCCTGTAATCACCCACTGCCCAGAGCCAGGAACTAGCACAGTGCCTGTAATCACCCACTGCCCAGAGCCAGGAACTAGCACAGTGCCTGTAATCACCCACTGCCCAGAGCCAGGAACTAGCACAGTGCCTGTAATCACCAGCTGCCCAGAGCCAGGAACTAGCACAGTGCCTGTAATCATCCACTGCCCAGAGCCAGGAACTAGCACAGTGCCTGTAATCACCCACTGCCCAGAGCCAGGAACTAGCACAGCGCCTGTAATCACCCACTGCCCAGAGCCAGGAACTAGCACAGCGCCTGTAATAATCCATTGCCCAGAGCCAGGAACTAGCACAGTGCCTGTAATACTCCACTGCCCAGAGCCAGGAACTAGCACAGTGCCTGTAATAATCCACTGCCCAGAGCCAGGAACTAGCACAGTGCCTGTAATCACCCACTACCCAGAGCCAGGAACTAGCACAGTGCCTGTAATAATCCACTGCCCAGAGCCAGGAACTAGCACAGTGCCTGTAATCACCCACTGCCCAGAGCCAGGAACTAGCACAGTGCCTGTAATAATCCACTGCCCAGAGCCAGGAACAAGCCCAGTGCCTGTAATCACCGACTGCCCACAGCCAGGAACTAGCACAGCGCCTGTAATAATCCACTGCCCACAGCCAGGAACTAGCACAGTGCCTGTAATAATCCACTACCCAGAGCCAGGAACTAGCACAGTGCCTGTAATAATCCACTACCCAGAGCCAGGAACTAGCACAGTGCCTGTAATCACCCACTGCCCAGAGCCAGGAACTAGCACAGTGCCTGTAATCACCAGCTGCCCAGAGCCAGGAACTAGCACAGTGCCTGTAATCATCCACTGCCCAGAGCCAGGAACTAGCACAGTGCCTGTAATCACCCACTGCCCAGAGCCAGGAACTAGCACAGGGCCTGTAATCACCAACTGCCCAGAGCCAGGAACTAGCACAGCGCCTGTAATCACCCACTGCCCAGAGCCAGGAACTAGCACAGCGCCTGTAATAATCCATTGCCCAGAGCCAGGAACTAGCACAGTGCCTGTAATACTCCACTGCCCAGAGCCAGGAACTAGCACAGTGCCTGTAATCACCCACTGCCCAGAGCCAGGAACTAGCACAGCGCCTGTAATAATCCACTGCCCAGAGCCAGGAACTAGCACATCGCCTGTAATGACTGACTGCACACAGCCAGGAACTAGCACAGCACCTGTAATCATCCACTGCCCAGAGCCAGGAACTAGCACAGTGCCTGTAATCACTAGAGATGAGCGCCTGAAATTTTTCGGGTTTTGTGTTTTGGTTTTGGGTTCGGTTCCGCGGCCGTGTTTTGGGTTCGAACGCGTTTTGGCAAAACCTCACCGAATTATTTTTGTCGGATTCGGGTGTGTTTTGGATTCGGGTGTTTTTTTCCAAAAACACTAAAAAACAGCTTAAATCATAGAATTTGGGGGTCATTTTGATCCCAAAGTATTATTAACCTCAAAAACCATAATTTACACTCATTTTCAGTCTATTCTGAATACCTCACACCTCACAATATTATTTTTAGTCCTAAAATTTGCACCGAGGTAGCTGTGTGAGTAAGATAAGCGACCCTAGTGGCCGACACAAACACCGGGCCCATCTAGGAGTGGCACTGCAGTGTCACGCAGGATGTCCCTTCCAAAAAACCCTCCCCAAACAGCACATGACGCAAAGAAAAAAAGAGGCGCAATGAGGTAGCTGTGTGAGTAAGATTAGCGACCCTAGTGGCCGACATAAACACCGGGCCCATCTAGGAGTGGCACTGCAGTGTCACGCAGGATGGCCCTTCCAAAAAACCCTCCCCAAACAGCACATGACGCAAAGAAAAAAAGAGGCGCAATGAGGTAGCTGACTGTGTGAGTAAGATTAGCGACCCTAGTGGCCGACACAAACACCGGGCCCATCTAGGAGTGGCACTGCAGTGTCACGCAGGATGGCCCTTCCAAAAAACCCTCCCCAAACAGCACATGACGCAAAGAAAAAAAGAGGCGCAATGAGGTAGCTGTGTGAGTAAGATTAGCGACCCTAGTGGCCGACACAAACACCGGGCCCATCTAGGAGTGGCACTGCAGTGTCACGCAGGATGTCCCTTCCAAAAAACCCTCCCCAAACAGCACATGACGCAAAGAAAAAAAGAGGCGCAATGAGGTAGCTGACTGTGTGAGTAAGATTAGCGACCCTAGTGGCCGACACAAACACCGGGCCCATTTAGGAGTGGCACTGCAGTGTCACGCAGGATGTCCCTTCCAAAAAACCCTCCCCAATCAGCACATGATGCAAAGAAAAAGAAAAGAAAAAAGAGGTGCAAGATGGAATTATCCTTGGGCCCTCCCACCCACCCTTATGTTGTATAAACAAAACAGGACATGCACACTTTAACCAACCCATCATTTCAGTGACAGGGTCTGCCACACGACTGTGACTGATATGACGGGTTGGTTTGGACCCCCCCCAAAAAAGAAGCAATTAATCTCTCCTTGCACAAACTGGCTCTACAGAGGCAAGATGTCCACCTCATCTTCACCCTCCGATATATCACCGTGTACATCCCCCTCCTCACAGATTATCAATTCGTCCCCACTGGAATCCACCATCTCAGCTCCCTGTGTACTTTGTGGAGGCAATTGCTGCTGGTCAATGTCTCCGCGGAGGAATTGATTATAATTCATTTTAATGAACATCATCTTCTCCACATTTTCTGGATGTAACCTCGTACGCCGATTGCTGACAAGGTGAGCGGCGGCACTAAACACTCTTTCGGAGTACACACTTGTGGGAGGGCAACTTAGGTAGAATAAAGCCAGTTTGTGCAAGGGCCTCCAAATTGCCTCTTTTTCCTGCCAGTATAAGTACGGACTGTGTGACGTGCCTACTTGGATGCGGTCACTCATATAATCCTCCACCATTCTATCAATGTTGAGAGAATCATATGCAGTGACAGTAGACGACATGTCCGTAATCGTTGTCAGGTCCTTCAGTCCGGACCAGATGTCAGCATCAGCAGTCGCTCCAGACTGCCCTGCATCACCGCCAGCGGGTGGGCTCGGAATTCTGAGCCTTTTCCTCGCACCCCCAGTTGCGGGAGAATGTGAAGGAGGAGATGTTGACAGGTCGCGTTCCGCTTGACTTGACAATTTTGTCACCAGCAGGTCTTTCAACCCCAGCAGACCTGTGTCTGCCGGAAAGAGAGATCCAAGGTAGGCTTTAAATCTAGGATCGAGCACGGTGGCCAAAATGTAGTGCTCTGATTTCAACAGATTGACCACCCGTGAATCCTTGTTAAGCGAATTAAGGGCTGCATCCACAAGTCCCACATGCCTAGCGGAATCGCTCCCTTTTAGCTCCTTCTTCAATGCCTCCAGCTTCTTCTGCAAAAGCCTGATGAGGGGAATGACCTGACTCAGGCTGGCAGTGTCTGAACTGACTTCACGTGTGGCAAGTTCAAAGGGCATCAGAACCTTGCACAACGTTGAAATCATTCTCCACTGCACTTGAGACAGGTGCATTCCATCTCCTATATCGTGCTCAATTGTATAGGCTTGAATGGCCTTTTGCTGCTCCTCCAACCTCTGAAGCATATAGAGGGTTGAATTCCACCTCGTTACCACTTCTTGCTTCAGATGATGGCAGGGCAGGTTCAGTAGTTTTTGGTGGTGCTCCAGTCTTCTGTACGTGGTGCCTGTACGCCGAAAGTGTCCCGCAATTTTTCTGGCCACCGACAGCATCTCTTGCACGCCCCTGTCGTTTTTAAAAAAATTCTGCACCACCAAATTCAAGGTATGTGCAAAACATGGGATGTGCTGGAATTTGCCCATATTTAATGCACACACAATATTGCTGGCGTTGTCCGATGCCACAAATCCACAGGAGAGTCCAATTGGGGTAAGCCATTCCGCGATGATCTTCCTCAGTTGCCGTAAGAGGTTTTCAGCTGTGTGCGTATTCTGGAAAGCGGTGATACAAAGCGTAGCCTGCCTAGGAAAGAGTTGGCGTTTGCGAGATGCTGCTACTGGTGCCGCCGCTGCTGTTCTTGCGGCGGGAGTCCATACATCTACCCAGTGGGCTGTCACAGTCATATAGTCCTGACCCTGCCCTGCTCCACTTGTCCACATGTCCGTGGTTAAGTGGACATTGGGTACAACTGCATTTTTTAGGAGACTGGTGAGTCTTTTTCTGACGTCCGTGTACATTCTCGGTATCGCCTGCCTAGAGAAGTGGAACCTAGATGGTATTTGGTAACGGGGGCACACTGCCTCAATAAATTGTCTAGTTCCCTGTGAACTAACGGCGGATACCGGACGCACGTCTAACACCAACATAGTTGTCAAGGACTCAGTTATCCGCTTTGCAGTAGGATGACTGCTGTGATATTTCATCTTCCTCGCAAAGGACTGTTGAACAGTCAATTGCTTACTGGAAGTAGTACAAGTGGGCTTACGACTTCCCCTCTGGGATGACCATCGACTCCCAGCGGCAACAACAGCAGCGCCAGCAGCAGTAGGCGTTACACGCAAGGATGCATCGGAGGAATCCCAGGCAGGAGAGGACTCGTCAGACTTGCCAGTGACATGGCCTGCAGGACTATTGGCATTCCTGGGGAAGGAGGAAATTGACACTGAGGGAGTTGGTGGGGTGGTTTGCGTGAGCTTGGTTACAAGAGGAAGGGATTTACTGGTCAGTGGACTGCTTCCGCTGTCACCCAAAGTTTTTGAACTTGTCACTGACTTATTATGAATGCGCTGCAGGTGACGTATAAGGGAGGATGTTCCGAGGTGGTTAACGTCCTTACCCCTACTTATTACAGCTTGACAAAGGGAACACACGGCTTGACACCTGTTGTCCGCATTTCTGGTGAAATACCTCCACACCGAAGAGCTGATTTTTTTGGTATTTTCACCTGGCATGTCAACGGCCATATTCCTCCCACGGACAACAGGTGTCTCCCCGGGTGCCTGACTTAAACAAACCACCTCACCATCAGAATCCTCCTGGTCAATTTCCTCCCCAGCGCCAGCAACACCCATATCCTCCTCATCCTGGTGTACTTCAACACTGACATCTTCAATCTGACTATCAGGAACTGGACTGCGGGTGCTCCTTCCAGCACTTGCAGGGGGCGTGCAAATGGTGGAAGGCGCATGCTCTTCACGTCCAGTGTTGGGAAGGTCAGGCATCGCAACCGACACAATTGGACTCTCCTTGTGGATTTGGGATTTCAAAGAACGCACAGTTCTTTGCGGTGCTTTTGCCAGCTTGAGTCTTTTCAGTTTTCTAGCGAGAGGCTGAGTGCTTCCATCCTCATGTGAAGCTGAACCACTAGCCATGAACATAGGCCAGGGCCTCAGCCGTTCCTTGCCACTCCGTGTGGTAAATGGCATATTGGCAAGTTTACGCTTCTCCTCCGACAATTTTATTTTAGGTTTTGGAGTCCTTTTTTTACTGATATTTGGTGTTTTGGTTTTGACATGCTCTGTACTATGCCATTGGGCATCGGCCTTGGCAGACGACGTTGCTGGCATTTCATCGTCTCGGCCATGACTAGTGGCAGCAGCTTCAGCACGAGGTGGAAGTGGATCTTGATCTTTCCCTAATTTTGGAACCTCAACATTTTTGTTCTCCATATTTTAATAGGCACAACTAAAAGGCACCTCAGGTAAACAATGCAGATGGATGGATTGGATACTAGTATACAATTATGGACGGGCTGCCGAGTGCCGACACAGAGGTAGCCACAGCCGTGAACTACCGCACTGTACTGTGTCTGCTGCTAATATATAGACTGGTTGATAAAGAGATAGTATACTCGTAACTAGTATGTATGTATAAAGAAAGAAAAAAAAACCACGGTTAGGTCACTGGTATATACAATTATGGACGGGCTGCCGAGTGCCGACACAGAGGTAGCCACAGCCGTGAACTACCGCACTGTACTGTGTCTGCTGCTAATATATAGACTGGTTGATAAAGAGATAGTATACTCGTAACTAGTATGCATGTATAAAGAAAGAAAAAAAAACCACGGTTAGGTGGTATATACAATTATGGACGGGCTGCCGAGTGCCGACACAGAGGTAGCCACAGCCGTGAACTACCGCACTGTACAGTGTCTGCTGCTAATATATAGACTGGTTGATAAAGAGATAGTATACTCGTAACTAGTATGTATGTATAAAGAAAGAAAAAAAAACCACGGTTAGGTCACTGGTATATACAATTATGGACGGGCTGCCGAGTGCCGACACAGAGGTAGCCACAGCCGTGAACTACCGCACTGTACTGTGTCTGCTGCTAATATATAGACTGGTTGATAAAGAGATAGTATACTCGTAACTAGTATGTATGTATAAAGAAAGAAAAAAAAACCACGGTTAGGTCACTGGTATATACAATTATGGACGGGCTGCCGAGTGCCGACACAGAGGTAGCCACAGCCGTGAACTACCGCACTGTACTGTGTCTGCTGCTAATATATAGACTGGTTGATAAAGAGATAGTATACTCGTAACTAGTATGTATGTATAAAGAAAGAAAAAAAAACCACGGTTAGGTCACTGGTATATACAATTATGGACGGGCTGCGGAGTGCCGACACAGAGGTAGCCACAGCCGTGAACTACCGCACTGTACTGTGTCTGCTGCTAATATATAGACTGGTTGATAAAGAGATAGTATACTCGTAACTAGTATGTATGTATAAAGAAAGAAAAAAAAACCACGGTTAGGTGGTATATACAATTATGGACGGGCTGCCGAGTGCCGACACAGAGGTAGCCACAGCCGTGAACTACCGCACTGTACTGTGTCTGCTGCTAATATATAGACTGGTTGATAAAGAGATAGTATACTCGTAACTAGTATGTATGTATAAAGAAAGAAAAAAAAACCACGGTTAGGTCACTGGTATATACAATTATGGACGGGCTGCCGAGTGCCGACACAGAGGTAGCCACAGCCGTGAACTACCGCACTGTACACTGGTTGATAAAGAGATAGTAGTATACTCGTAACAACTAGTATGACGACGGTATAAAGAATGAAAAAAAAACCACGGTTAGGTGGTATATAATACAATTATGGTTGGACGGACTGCCTACCGAGTGCCGACACAGAGGTAGCCACAGCCGTGAACTACCGCACTGTACACTGGTTGATAAAGAGATAGTAGTATACTCGTAACAACTAGTATGACGACGGTATAAAGAATGAAAAAAAAACCACGGTTAGGTGGTATATAATACAATTATGGTTGGACGGACTGCCTGCCGAGTGCCGACACAGAGGTAGCCACAGCCGTGAACTACCGCACTGTACACTGGTTGATAAAGAGATAGTAGTATACTCGTAACAACTAGTATGACGACGGTATAAAGAACGAAAAAAAAACCACGGTTAGGTGGTATATATTATAATACAATTATGGATGGACGGACTGCCTGCCGAGTTCCGACACAGAGGTAGCCACAGCCGTGAACTACCGCACTGTACACTGGTTGATAAAGAGATAGTAGTATACTCGTAACAACTAGTATGACGACGGTATAAAGAACGAAAAAAAAACCACGGTTAGGTGGTATATATTATAATACAATTATGGATGGACGGACTGCCTGCCGAGTGCCGACACAGAGGTAGCCACAGCCGTGAACTACCGCACTGTACTGTGTCTGCTGCTAATATAGACTGGTTGATAAAGAGATAGTATACAATACTACTAATATACTGGTGGTCAGGCACTGGTCACCACTAGTCACACTGGCAGTGGCACTCCTGCAGCAAAAGTGTGCACTGTTTAATTTTAATATAATATTATTTATCATGTACTCCTGGCTCCTGCTATAACAACCTGCAGTGCTCCCCAGTCTCCCCCACAATTATAAGCTTTATATACAATACATTGATGTGCAGCACACTGGGCTGAGCAGTGCACACAGACTGAGTCACTGTGTGACTGTGTATCGTTTTTTTCAGGCAGAGAACGGATATATTAAATAAAACAAACAACTGCACTGTCTCTGGTGGTCACTGGTCACTGTGGTCGTCAGTCACTAAACTCTGTCTGCACTCTCTTCTAATCTACAGTATCACAGCAATCTCTCTCTCTCTTCTAAATCTAATCTAAATGGAGAGGACGCCAGCCACGTCCTCTCCCTATCAATCTCAATGCACGTGTGAAAATGGCGGCGACGCGCGGCTCCTTATATAGAATCCGAGTCTCGCGAGAATCCGACAGCGTCATGATGACGTTCGGGCGCGCTCGGGTTAACCGAGCAAGGCGGGAAGATCCGAGTCGCTTGGACCCGTGAAAAAAAAAGTGAAGTTCGTGCGGGTTCGGATTCAAAGAAACCGAACCCGCTCATCTCTAGTAATCACCCACTGCCCAGAGTCAGGAACTAGCACAGCGCCTGCAATAATCCACTGCCCAGAGCCAGGAACTAGCACAGCCCCTGTAATCACCCACTGCCCAGAGCCAGGAACTAGCACAGCGCCTGTAATCACCCACTGCCCAGAGCCAGGAACTAGCACAGTGCCTGTAATCACCCACTGCCCAGAGCCAGGAACTAGCACAGTGCCTGTAATCACCCACTGCCCAGAGCCAGGAACTAGCACAGTGCCTGTAATCACCCACTGCCCAGAGTCAGGAACCAGCACAGTGCCTGTAATCACCAGCTGCCCAGAGCCAGGAACTAGCACAGTGCCTGTAATCATCCACTGCCCAGAGCCAGGAACTAGCACAGTGCCTGTAATCACCCACTGCCCAGAGCCAGGAACTAGCACAGCGCCTGTAATCACCCACTGCCCAGAGCCAGGAACTAGCACAGCGCCTGTAATAATCCATTGCCCAGAGCCAGGAACTAGCACAGTGCCTGTAATACTCCACTGCCCAGAGCCAGGAACTAGCACAGTGCCTGTAATAATCCACTGCCCAGAGCCAGGAACTAGCACAGTGCCTGTAATCACCGACTACCCAGAGCCAGGAACTAGCACAGTGCCTGTAATAATCCACTGCCCAGAGCCAGGAACTAGCACAGTGCCTGTAATCACCCACTGCCCAGAGCCAGGAACTAGCACAGCGCCTGTAATAATCCACTGCCCAGAGCCAGGAACAAGCCCAGTGCCTGTAATCACCGACTGCCCACAGCCAGGAACTAGCACAGCGCCTGTAATAATCCACTGCCCACAGCCAGGAACTAGCACAGTGCCTGTAATAATCCACTACCCAGAGCCAGGAACTAGCACAGTGCCTGTAATAATCCACTACCCAGAGCCAGGAACTAGCACAGTGCCTGTAATCACCCACTGCCCAGAGCCAGGAACTAGCACAGTGCCTGTAATCACCAACTGCCCAGAGCCAGGAACTAGCACAGTGCCTGCAATTACCCACTGCCAGAGCCAGGAACTAGCACAGTGCCTGTAATCACCCACTGCCCAGAGCCAGGAACTAGCACAGGGCCTGTAATCACCCACTACCCAGAGCAAGGAACTAGCACAGTGCCTGTAATCACCCACTGCCCAGAGCCAGGAACTAGCACAGCGCCTGTAATCACCAACTGTCCAGAGCCAGGAACTAGCACAGGGCCTGTAATCACCCACTACCCAGAGCAAGGAACTAGCACAGTGCCTGTAATCACCCACTGCCCAGAGCCAGGAACTAGCACAGCGTCTGTAATCACCCACTGCCCAGAGCCAGGAACTAGCACAGTGCCTGTAATCACCAACTGCACAGAGCCAGGAACTAGCACAGGGCCTGTAATCACCCACTACCCAGAGCAAGGAACTAGCACAGTGCCTGTAATCACCCACTGCCCAGAGCCAGGAACTAGCACAGTGCCTGTAATCACCTACTGCCCAGAGCCAGGAACTAGCACAGGGCCTATAATCACCCACTGCCCAGAGCCAGGAACTAGCACAGTGCCTGTAATCACCAACTGCCCAGAGCCAGGAACTAGCACAGGGCCTGTAATCACCCACTGCCCAGAGCCAGGAACTAGCACAGTGCCTGTAATCACCCACTGCCCAGAGCCAGGAACTAGCACAGTGCCTGTAATCACCCACTGCCCAGAGCCAGGAACTAGCACAGTGCCTGTAATCACCCACTGCCCAGAGCCAGGAACTAGCACAGTGCCTGTAATCACCCACTGCCCAGAGCCAGGAACTAGCACAGTGCCTGTAATCACCCACTGCCCAGAGCCAGGAACTAGCACAGCGCCTGTAATCACCCACTGCCCAGAGCCAGGAACTAGTACAGTGCCTGTAGTCACCCACTGCCCAGAGCCAGGAACTAGCACAGTGCCTGTAATCACCCACTGACCAGAGCCAGGAACTAGCACAGCACCTGTAATAATCCACTGCCCAGAGCCAGGAACTAGCACAGCGCCTGTAATCACCAGCTGCCCAGAGCTTGGAAACTATGACGATGGCAGGGCCATCTTTATCTTTTGCTTTGTACCACTGCATACCATTTGTTTTTGCAATGTGATCCCCTCAATGTACATCCCTGCATAATACATTGGTGCTTTTTAAATAAAAGAGTGCATTATTATTATTATTATAAATGATACCTCCAACCCAAACTGCATAAGTAACATTGCACAATGACATGCGGAAGTTGTACTTCCTATTAATGCTGTGCAGTTATAAATGAAAGTGCAGTGTGGGGATACGGCATATATGTTTCCTCTCCATGAGACACACCTACGTCTGAGCCTCAGTCATCAGCGCTGAACCTACAGTGTCTGAAAGATGATTTTATAATCAGACACAGTGGCAAACGCAGGATTTGCATGGGGAGGGGGTTCCAGAACTGGGTGGAGCCAAGCACGGGGGTGGGGACTGCGGTGACCCAGTATATGCTGGGTCCGTAAAACTAGTGTGTCTGTGTATATATATATATATATATACATATCTACACATATATATACTCCGTATATACACCTATGTGTGTGTATATATATATATACATATACACATAGCATATTAAACATGCATACATATATATATATATATATACACACACATACAGTACATGTATATATACGCATGTATTTATATCATATGTGTGTGTTTATATGTATGTATGTATATACATGTGTATATATGTATGCATAAATTGCACATGGATATATATGTACTATAATTAAAATAAAGTAAACTTTTAATAAGCACTTACAATTGCCACCAGGAAGAAAGCAGGCTGCAAAGGGCGCTAGAAAGCCATTAATAATACTCATGCAGAAAAAAAAATAAAAAAAAAATAATCTTTTTTTGGTGGAGGGGGGTTTCTGGGTGCTCAGAACCCCCCCCCCCCCTGGGTGCGCCACTGCCTGTGGACAAGGTGTTGCGTCTTCACAATGGTATCCTCTATGGGCTCGCTGCGAGCAAGCTTACTCTGAAGCAGGCTCAATCCTTATTGGGCCTGTTTCATTTTGCTTGCAAGGTTATCCCCATGGGTAGGGTTTTCTGCCGAAAATTGGAACGAGCGATAGTTGGGATTAGCCTCCCGCATCATTTTCTTAGATTCTCACTCGAAATCCGGAGGGATTTACGTATTTGGGACAAATTTCTAGTTCGTTTCAATGGCCTCTGTATTTGGCAAGAGGCGGTCGTGTCTAGCACGTCCCTGGAACTTTTCACGGACGCCTCTGGTGCCTTCGGAACTTCTTTCGCTGGCCGATGGTGTGCGTCTCCTTGGCCGCGTGCCTAGTTTAGCGAGCACCTCACGACAACCATGCTGTTGCTGAAAATATTTCCCATTCTGGTCGCATTGGAGTTGTGGTGCGATGCCCTGCGTAAAAAACAGGTTATCTTCTGGTGTGACAACTTGGGCGTGGTTTTCGCCACTAACCGGCAGAAGTCCACGTCCTTGCCTCTACTGCGGGTTCTTGCGCAGATAGTCTTGCTATGCTTGGTGAACAACATTACGTTGCAAGCCAAGCATGTCCCGGGAATGCGTAACGAACTTGCTGATGCCCTTCCTCGCGGCAACTGGCAGCGGTTTAGGCGCTGGTCTTCTGCAGCTCTGCTGCATGGGGTATCATGCCCTGCTTATGTGTGGCAGGTTATCCGCCCGGATTGGAGGTTTTAGCCCACAGGTCGTTGGCCCCTGCAACTTTCACGGCTTATCTGGCCACTTGGTAGCGGTGGAGTCGCTACCTTCTGGGGAGAGGCCATAGTGGTAAGACCTCTCTCGACTTACTTTTGGTTTACATCTGGGTTTTGTACACCGACGGGATTTCGCGGGCGTATGTCGGTAGGGTTCTTGCGGGTATATCTTCCTTTCTGCAGCTTCGGGGGGAGAGGGACTTTACTAAGTCCTTTTTCCTTCGGAAGGTGTTCAGAGGATGGGCTCGGGCGATCCCGGCCGGACAATCGGCGGCCGATCACTAGGTCCTTGCTGAGGCGCATTTTGGGATCCCTACGGAGTAATTGCTCTTCAGGGTACGAGGTTCGCCTCTTCATGATGGCCTTTATGATGGTCTTTCACGGCGTGTTCAGGGTGGATGAGCTGGTGTCCGTTTCTCGGGCTTCTGCCTCGCCCATGCTGGCGGCCCACGTCGTCATACACCCCAACGGTCCGTGGTGTAGGATTCAGCGCTCCAAGACTAACGTAGTCGGCAGGGGGCAGTGGGTACGAATGGGTCGGGCTCATGTGCGGGGCATTTGTCCAGTTATCGCGGCCCGGTCTTATTCGTCCGTACGGCCTCCAACGCCTTCCGGGTGGCTCGTCCATAGTGACGGTTCCCCGTTGATCAGATCTCTATTCCTGTTGGTTTTGGGACGTTGTATTTTATACCTGGGTCTATCTCCGGCCGACTATGGGACTCACTCTTTCCGCATCGGCGCTGCTTCAGCTGCTGCTGCGGCGGGTTGGTCCGAAGTCGCAGTCCGGGCACTGGGTAGGTGGAGGTCTGGTGCAGTCAGGCGCTATATCAGGCCTTTTCCTCCCAGTGCGCCCCTTTTGAGCATTAGCTGCTCGTCGCAGTTGCACTTTGCGACTGCGGGGGCCTTGAGGAATTTTTGTTTTATCGTTGGTTTTAATTACGGCTGTTGCCGGCTAACGAAGTTTTGCATTTTTGCCTCAAGTCAAACTGGGCGACCCCCCCCTTCCCTCCCTGTTAGGGACGCAGGTTAGGTTACCCATTTTTCTCCATACTATTATTCATTTAGTAACCTCGGTCACACCCTTCTTTGGCTCTGGCTTGCGACACGATCTGGTTTTCGGAGCTGCAGGCTGTGCGCTGGTTGGGGCGTAGCGGCCTCCACTGGGATGGCCTGCGGGATTGGCTGAGGTCAGCAGTCGGTCGATTCGGGTATCCGCTCTGGTCCTGCATGTGGGTGGCAATGATCTGGTACTCCGGGTCTTGAGGTCTGTTTCGCTTTGTGTTCTGTTTCTTTAGTTTGAGTTGAGTTGATTTTTCTTCGTGTTATGCTTTGTTTATTTGAGTTGAGTTTTCGGTTAGGTGGCGGTGGCAGGTTGGTAACCTAGCAGTTGGCCGGTTTCTGAACGGTTATTTCAGTTTAACTTAAGGAGTTTATTGTTAGTAAGTTCGGGTGAACTTTTAGGTATTTTTATAGTCCTATTATTAATTGATGGGCACCACCGTACCTGGTAGGCCCATATGATAGATCATAAACATATGTGGATATCGGGGCCGGAGGCCCAATTTTTTTCCCTGTAGGGGCGGAGCGTACCTCCATACCTACAACTGTTCGTGGCAAGGGTAGTGGCAGAAGGTCGACCCCTGGCCTTGGATTTCCGATGTCTGGGATGGAGGCAGGAGGCCGATCCTGGAACATCTGGGGCAGAAGGCCCCCTCACACATATGTTTATTGCTCTATTTTGTCATATAATTTTGGATCACCCTTATTAAGTTGTTTATCATGCTTAATCGTTCTTCTCCCCGCCACCTTAGTTAGAGGGAAGTCTGCATTTTTAGTTTTAGTATTAATAGGCCTTCCTCTCAGTCAAAATAAAAAGCTGACCCCTTTCACGCCAATTACGGTTGTTGTGTCTTTATTTATTAAGATAAGTGTGCTTGAGTGGCGTGCGAATGCATCTGACGTGTGAAGTTTATTCCTCTTGGTATAGCAATTGAGCTATATTACTCTATGTAATTACTCAGCGATGTTTAGCTCGGTGTCCTGTACGTAGTGGTAGTCTTACCAGTAATACTGCACCATATACTGCATTGGATGTGTAGCCACAACTTGTTATCACAGTATACAGTATTGCTGGTATACTTCCCAGCTATGCCGATTCCTGTGGGACAGTACCGCTGTCCCAGCCGTGTCCCATGGGTGGGGGGGAAGGGGCAGTTGGGGGATCCGCTAAATACTTCCATGCGCACGGTATCAATACAGTACATGGAGGTGAGCAGGGTGCTGTCCGTGATATGTCTGCGGCCGGCAAACCCGTTCAATATGTCCCTTTTTGTTGCATTTCCTACACAGTTTGTGTTTAAACCTACAGTCCCTGGGTGAATGTGTACCTGCACCACAGCGGTAGCATACTTCTAAAGGAGAGAGATAAAGTATCAGCCAATCAGCTAACTGCAATGTTACAGGTTGTGTTTCAAAAATGACAGCTAGGAGCTGATTGGTTGGTAGTTTTTCTCTCTCAAATTTATTTTTCTCAAGCTTTGATGAATCTCCCCTATGTCTCTCTGCACATTTTATCTCCCACATGGTTTTCCCAAGGTGCAAAGTTCCTTACTTTTATTTTATTTTGCTTTCAACTTACAATAAGCCCCAAAGTATATACTTACTGTTTCCAACAGTTTATTAAATACATCTCATCTGACATCTCATGATAATCAATAGTTATACTGTACCTCTAATCCTAATAACCATTTTATGTGGAGACCTGAATTTATATTATGTCCCCGAGATACTTTATCTGCCTCTTCTTCTAAACCTAACTACTCCATGTTCCTTACGTCTCAGCGCCATAACCTATATGTGGTCAAAAATGACATCATTATGGGTGAAATCTGAAACATTATTCAGCATAGTAATTACAGATCAAATGTCATAATAGGTGCAGAGATTCCCAGCAAATTCTGTGCATTCTTACAGTATCAGTAGCTGTGTTGCCCCCGGATTCCTGTCACCTTAGACATGAGCCTCTATGGCCTCGCCGGAAAAGTCACTGTGAAATACCCGGCCGCGTCCGACGCTCCCTGTAGACATTTCACCACTCGCAAATGAATCGAGCCTGGAAATGTCTGGAAACCGCGGTTTATATTTTCTTCAGTGAGATACAATCTCTTTCATGGATGCTGACAGATAATAAATGATATTTCGTCCAGTACATCAGCTGCCCGGCTATTGTCTGGGAGTGAATACAATATTCAGGTGGCTGTTATAGGACTATACATTTTATTGAAGTCAGGGAAAAAACAATTATGATTACGTAGTGACAAGTGATTTTAAAGTTTTAATACACCGGAAAGGCCAGCGCACAGCTTCATAGTTAGTTATCAAGCGTGAGAGATGGAGGGGAAGCGGGTGGGGGGTGCAGTGGAGATATGTATACTGTAACCGCCACTTGGCCGTAATTTATATACTAGACACGTTTATTAATAATAAACTTTTATACTGTTATCCGATGTTACTGTAGTTTAGCTTTTTTGGGGGTACGGACAGCTTTACCCATTTTTCACTTTTGGCTGCAATTATCGCAGTAATTTTGTTTTCACTCATTTGCACTTGAATACGGCGAACCACGACAGCGCGCATACCCGCTGAAAGTCAGTTTTTGCGGCAATATAGACAAAGATATAGAGAGATATATTTAGACAGATAAATAGAATGATATTCCTGGGGTCAGTAGAGGATTTACCACTATGTGGGCAAAGTGACCTCTTAGGGCCCGGTGGGTCTCAGAGGGCCTGCAGCTGGCCGACATAGTTGTGTGTTTTTTTCACTTCCAGGCCCCAGAAGACCGCAGACCGTCCGCGTATTGAGCGACAGCTGCCAGCGCCGGGTGCCTGCTCCTCCTCCAACACACGCCGCTCTGTTGCTCTCAACTGTGAATTGTTCTGTGCTGGCTGTGACTGCTGACGTCACATGTAGGGCGGGATGTACTAAACCTTGAAAAGTGATAATTTCACTGTGATAAATGGCTGGTACTTTATCCCAGTGAAATTACCACTTTTCAAGGCTTAGTACATCCCGCCTGTAGAGAGAGAGAGGAGCCTGACGAGCAGAAGATAGATGGCGAGAGTTGCGCTGCCGTTCGACTCAAGTTCACCTGCCACAGTCCAGGAGTGGACGCGACGGCTGCGGGGGGCTGTCTGGCAGCGGCGGCGGGTTGTTGCAGTAGACAGTCCCTGACAGAGACAGTGACTAACAAGCAGCAACTCAAGCACCAGGGTATTGTGCGTGTGGCCTGTCAGGATGTCACGCACACAGTGAGAGGAGCCGGGACACGGCCGGAGGAGAGTGAAGAGGGTGAGCCCGAGCCTGAGGTAGGTGCTTCTGGTGGGGGGGAACAGTGACCCGCTGCAACAGGCCCCTTATAGCAGCATCCGGCTGCCAAAAACTTGCGCCAAGTACTGCCGCACCTAGTTCTATTCCACAGCCACACCTCGGCTCTGAAACAATACTTAGAGATAGATTATTGTACTGTCAGGTAGGTTGTGTGGCAGGTAAGTCCATCTGTCCCTGATGAGGTGACATTCAGTTATTTAAAGGAGCAAAAATGAAACGTATATTATTACTACACATTGTACACATTTCATTGCAGACAGCAAAAACTAGTGCAGATATTATTGTGAACACCAATGTGCAGACGGCTATTACTTTATATTCTTACTAATAAAATAAAGCTTTATTTCTGCCCATTTTAGGTAGCTTTTATTTGCGGTGTTAGAAGGCGTCAGTAGACTAATGATTTTTTTCTGAAGCCTTTTGGAACAAATAAAATGTATTATGACATACCGACACTCCCTTTTGTGTGACAGCGCGCACTTACTCTTCTCTCCCCATTTTGGACAATGTTGGGATAGAATTATATATTAGGCTTAGTGGTCCTTTAATAAACGGTCTTTACTGAATTAACAATTGTATTTTATTTGGCGGATCAATATTGCATGAAAAAAAGTATTATTAAAAGAAGTATTTTTAAAAGATTCATGTAAAAAACGTGAAGGTAGATGTGGGATAAATAAATGTAAGTTTAATTTGACAATGTATCATGCATATATTACTCTATAGATTGTAAGACCCCCACATACATTATCGACGGACTGACGCTATTTCCTGTCTGTTATTGCATAATAATTATAATTTATTAATCTGAGTAAAAATAAGTCTTCAGGGCTTATTTGGTTCAATAACAAATATTGGAAGGTAATATGATGTGTGCGGAAGTTTTTCCTTAGTATTTATTATCACCTGACTCTACCAGGGAAAAGGAAGTACAATAATGGCCCCAAAATTCTTATCCTAGAGCACCAAGGTTGTTAGGGACTTTCTTACATTAAACCTGGTTATATTATAGGGTCAGCAGGTAACAGGCAGTGACACTGGGCCTACAGCAGCTGATGATGATGTCACAATGCTGCTGATGTCACAAAGCTTTGTGATGTCACTGGCTGCTGGCTAAGAGGCTCACGAACCTCATTTCCATTAGTGTATCTTCACCTATTCCAGTGTGAAGCTGCTTTTCTTTGCCCTTGGCAAAATTGTTTATATTGTTGCGACAATATGAGTCTAAAAAAGAGAAAGCGACCAAATAACAACGGGTCTGCTATAAAGGAGCTAGCGGCTCCTAGCAAGAGGAAGAAGGAGGAGGATGAATGTGAGGAGAAAGGCGATGTTTTCAAAACCGTAACATCAGGAGACATTCAGGTGCATGAGGAGAACCAGTCATCTGAGATAGCATCAAAGACTCTTCAAAATAAGAGAAAAAGAGAGTCATCAGATGAGTCCCCAAGTATGAGGAAGGTGAGAAAGACCAGCAGCGGCAAAACTGAGGCCATGCTTAAGAAAGTGGCCAATAAAAGATCCTCAGACAAGACAGAGGACAGTGGACCGTGTAAGAAAAAGAAAGAGGAGGAACATCATGACAGTCCAGGCGAGGGACCCAGCGTGCCCATCATACCCCAGGCATCTGGACGGAGGGGCATAAAGAGAACTCACACAAGTGAGGAAACTGGCCACAAAAAGAAGAGATCAGCAGATGCAAGTGGGATATCTGTAGCCAGTACCCCAGAGACATCAGCTGCGTCTCACCATCTGGCCAGTTTGACCTTCCACAGAATACTTGGAGAGGGCGGCTTCGGGAAGGTGTTCCTAGCTTCCCATACCATCAGCAAACAGCGTCTGGCCGTGAAAGTCATAGAAAAGAGCAAAGTAGTGAACAGCATTAAGAAATACTCCATGTGTGTAGAGAAAGAGGTGGTGAAAATAACTGGGGAGAGTGCACTCTTTCCGCACACATATGCTGCCTTCCACACACCAGGCCATGTATTCTTTGTAATGGAGTACCTGAGTGGTGGAGACCTCTTCCAATTATTACAGAGCAGAGGCCCATTTGATGTTCCTACCATCAGATTTTTTGCAGCAGAAATACTCTGTGGGCTGCAGTTCCTGCACACAAGAGGCATTGTCCACAGGGACATTAAGACAGAAAATATACTTCTGGATGCAGCTGGCCATGTGAAAATTGCAGATTTTGGCCTCTCTGTGATGAATGTCCATGGCGAGAAGAAAATCTCAGGACAAACTGGGACTCTGAATTACATGGCTCCAGAGGTTATCTGTAATTTCCCATATAACTTCATGGTAGACCTCTTTTCATTCGGGGTAGTATTATTTGAAATGGCTACTGGATTATACCCCTTTCATGCTGGCAATGATTCCACCAAGATTGCACTGTCTATCATGCATGATGCTCCAAGCTATCCGAGCAATCTCCATCCAGAGATTAGGGATCTCCTTGAAAGACTCTTATGCAAAGAACCAGAGGAGAGACTGAATCGCTGTAGTAACATCACATGTCATCCATTCTTCAAGTCCATAAACTGGGAGAAACTAGAGGCCGGCAGGATAACTCCCCCATTTACCATGTATCCTGCCCCAGGGACAATGGCTGAAGCTATACCAATGGATGACCTGCTCTCACCTACAGAATCTGCAATATCTGCAGAGGATGAGAGCTTGTTCACAGGATTCTCCTTTACCAGTGACATGTGGACAACAATGAACTGCGTAAGACAAACTACCAGCCGCTGCATCATCCTCTAGGCAGTAGCACCACCAACTGCCTCCTCCCGGCACAAGCACCACCAGCTGCCTCCTCCTTCCGGCAGCAGCACCACCAGCTGCCTCCTCATCCCGGCAGCAGCACCACCAGCTGCCGCCTGCTCCTGGTAGAAGCACCACCTGCTGCCTTCTCATCCCGGCAGTAGCAATACCAGCTGCCTTTTGCTCCCGGTAGAAGCACCACCTGCTGCCTAAATGCATATAGGCCAGGTGAGGGACTTGCAGAATATTGGGGTCCCTTGACGTGGGCTGCAAGCTTAAATATTTTGATCAAAACATGATAAAACCCCCTCTAATTTATTTGCTATATGCACACAGATTTGCAGTATATTATTTAAAGACCACATAAAATGTCTCAGTTTTATATAAATATATGGCATTAATACTGCCATGCAGCTGGTACCATGTACAATATGGGTAACACAGAGTGCCCGCATATTTATTTTCTTTTTTGTTTGAAAATATTTTGCCTAGTGCTATCATGGCAGCTTACAATTAAGGCTATGACAGGCCTAATTAGGTGCGGATCACACGCCAGCTCTGTATAGATGTTCCACTCTGTAGCTAGGAGGGGAGTACATGTAACTGCAATGTAATGGTGAGCTAAGCATATAGGCTAGTGTAGGGACTAGCAGAATGGTTGGGGCCCCTGACGTGGGCTGCAAGCTTAAATGTTTTGATCAAAATATGACAAAATCCCCAATGTTTTATTTGCTACATACACACAGGTTTACAGTAGATTATTGTTAGATCCGACAGCAAATGTTTTTCTACCTCCTCCTAATGCCAGTAACATTACACACAGCACAACAGCCTGACACACACATGCACATATACACACAGCGGCCTGGCACACACACACACAGCGGCTGACACACACATATACGCACAGCGGCCTGGCACACACACACACATAGCGGCTGTAACACACACATATATGCACAGCACACACACATATACGCACAGCGGCCTGGAACCCACACACACAGAGGCTGACACACATATACGCACAGCGGCCTGGCACACACATGCACATATACACACAGCGGCCTGGCACACACACACAGAGGCTGACACACACATATACACACAGTGGCCTGGCACCCACACACATACGCACAGCACCCACACACACACATACGCACAGTGGCCTGGCACCCACACACACATAGCGGCTGATACACACACATATATGCACAGCACACATGCACATATACACACAGCGGCCTGGCACACACACACAGCAGCTGACACACACATATACGCACAGCGGCCTGGCACACACACACACACACACATAGCGGCTGATACACACACATATATGCACAGCACACACACATATACGCACAGCGGCCTGGCACCCACACACACAGAGGCTGACACACACATATACGCACAGTGGCCTGGCACCCACACACATACGCACAGCACCCACACACACACATACGCACAGTGGCCTGGCACCCACACACACAGCGGCTGACACACACACACACACACACATATACATACATCGCGTAAAATCAGCAAAAGCACCTATTCAACTGTCTGTGAAAACGGGTTTGCAGTAATTTTATCGTGAATTTCAATTCACCAACTCTGAGCAGGTGATAAACTTGGGGAGAATCCTTATTTTAAGTTAAAAATGTCAAGATTTGTTTCTGAACCCCCTGGGACATCCCCTAAATGACTAATTAGGCACTTTAATCATTTGTAATTGCCCAATAATGAGTCAATGTCATTTTTGGGGTGAAAAATTGCAAAATGATGGAAATTAGGGTACTAGGTATAGGACAGGGATATTGGGGGTGCTTTATGAGTGGGACAAGTGTTTTTAGACTTGCAGGTGGGAGTAATCGGTCTTTTTCCACTTAAGTTTTTTTTTTTTTTTTATTTCCCTAAAATGACCCAAATATATACTTAGACCCATTTTTATGTACCCCAAATTTAATTTTAGCACTTATTTTGCTGGGGGAAAAATAGCTTTCTATCATTTTTTTTTTTACATTTAAAAAAAAAATGCATGTATTGTATATTCAGCAAATACAGGTCCGAATTTTCATGTCTTACTTTTTAATCCTTTAGATATTGTACAAACATCGCATGTCAAGATTTTATTCTCAGCTATGGCTCAATCAGTTAATTCTCTCTGGGACTGTTGACAGGACATTGGGGGTCATTCCGAGTAGATCGTAGCTGTGCTAAATTTAGCACAGCTACGATCATTCACACTGACATGCGGGGGGACGCCCAGCACAGGACTAGTCCGCCCCGCATGTCAGTACTGTCCCCCCACCCTGCAGAAGTGAAAAGGCATCGCACAGCGGCGATGCCTTTGCACTTCAAGAGTAGCTCCCGACAAGCGCAGCTTTAGTGTGCTGGCCGGGAGCTACTCGTCGCTTCCCGGCCCGCAGCGGCTGCGTGTGACGTCACGCAGCTGTCATGGTCCGCACCCCCAACGGTCCGGCCACGCCTGCGTTGGCTGGACCACTCGCCCTAAACGGCGGCTTAACGCCGCCGTCCAGCCCCCTCCCGCCCAGCGACCGCCTCTGCCTCAGAGGCAATCGCTAGGCAACGATGGCTGCCATGCGCCGGCGCATACGGCCCTAACCAGTGAGGGCAGCCCCCGTATATCTCTGGCTCACATCCCCCTCTCCACTGGGCGGGCGGGGGGTTGCGCGGCTGCCGTACGTGGTGAATACGTGCAGCGCGCGCGTGCTAATATATTGCAGGTCCGCACTGGGAGAGCCCATATGAGGCCTCCTCAAGTCGGGCCTGGTGGCGATGCCCCAGATCAGGGCCGGGTGGCGCGCTCCCGCGGTGGTGCGATGTGCCCTCTCTGCCTCTGCTAATGGGCCGGTGCCGCCGGCGGACCTTGCAAGGGCCGTCGCGCAGGGACACTCCATGTCCGCCCGCGGTGGGATGGGCCACCAGGCCTCTCCTTACGTGGTTGGGTCCGTGGCTCCACCCGCTTCTGGGGTTGCACACGCGTCGCTTAGTGGTGCAGCCACCCCTGGCTGTGCGCCCCAGGCTGCTCCCAGGCTGGGGGCCCGGCCACGGCTCAATTGCCCCCCTCGGGGGGGCGGCGTGCGCAGTCGGGAAACGAGCTGCCTGTCCCCCGCGGCATCCGGACTGATTTTTCGGACGCTGCTGCGTACAGCCCTCTGTCAGACGGTGCGTTGGGTTTTTTCTTGTTCTGACGGCACTCCGGTATATGGTGCTGAGACCATGCTTGGGATAGTAGGAGTTCGCGGCGCAGGCGGGTCAGACAGAGTTTATTGCAGCAGGACAGATATGTCATGATCTTCCGGTCCTTGCTCCCGACGGGTGGTTCGCGAAACTCCCATTGGGCGCGGGACTCGCGTGCCGCTTCTGAGCTTAGAGAGCCGGCAACAGCGGCCGCACCTCTGGTGGACGCCACCGTCTTGCTCACCATTTGTGCCGCAGTCGTGTCGATGATGGCTTCCTTGTTCTTCGTACGCGGGGGACAGGGGCAGTCCACCGTTTCTTTGGCTGATAGTATCGCGTAGGGTCTTGCGCCGCTCCTGTCCTCTGTCGGAAACGGCCGGCCCGCCAGCCCCACTCCTGGCGGCTGCGGGACCGGTGGGGGAGCACGGGAACAATGTCTCTTTTGTCTCCCCAGCCGTGGACGTCGAGTCAGGAATTGAGTCGGTCGGCGCATCCACAAGTCGTCCAGAGGCTGCTGGGATGGACGGAGTTCCCTCTCGCGCGGGTGAGTCTTCATCGGACCCTGACTGGTCCAAGGGGGGGCGCGGTTATCCCCCGTAGCGGCTTGGGATCAAGTACACAGTCCCGCCCCTCTTGTGAGGGCAGCAGTACGCGTAGGGTTTCCGCCAAGCGCAGTTGACACAGGCTCAGGCGTCGGGGCACGGACTCTTCCCTCGCCTCCACATCCTCGAAGGGTGTGTCCTCCGACGGCGGTTTGCACAGGGTCAAGCGTCGCAAACGGCACGAGCGCCGGTATTCCACCTCTTCCGCCTCGCAAGTTTCGCTGGAGCCGGACACCGTTCACTGTGCCAACAGGGCAGTGCAACGTGGGCTCAGGCCCCGTGTCCGGGACCGGATCCGTAAGGGCCGATACATCAATATTTTGGCTCTTGCTAGCAACGATTGTCAAGCCTTGCTTTCAGCTACGAAACAGCGACGTTCCTTATACACGTGCTGTACTATAAGTACAAAGGGCGGCTCGGCTACGTTACGATGCGGACTTCCGGCGTGAGCAGCACGGGCGGCAGATCTATACCTTCGCTAAAAGGGACGTGTTATTGTGCTCGGAGCTGACGTGGGATTCGTCCGGCACTGCGGAGGGTGGTACAGCGAGACGATGGGCAAACCGACCTGCCTCTCGTTCTGCCAGCTTTCGAGGGGGTTCATTGCGCTCGGGGCATGAAAAATGCTTCGCTTTCAATAAGGTCCAATGTGACTTGGGGGGCGATGTCGTTTTCGTCACTCCCACATTAGATGTGGCGGAGGCCACGGGATCAAGGACTGCCCCAGTCCAGGGACTGGGGGTAATTTCGGGCCGCAGAGCCGCGCTCTCGCTGCACCTGGCGCTGGCCACAGCCCCCACCCCAATTAAACTTCACACATACAGTACACGTATATATATACGCATGTATTTATATCATATGTGTGTGTGTTTATATGTATGTATATACATGTGTATATATGTATGCACAAATTGCACATGGATATATATGTACTATAATTAAAATAAAGTAAACTTTTAATAAGCACTTACAAGTGCCACCAGGAAGACAGCAGGCTGCAAAGGGCGCTAGACAGCCATTAATAATACTCATGCAGCAAAAAAAATAAAAATAAAAATTCTTTTGGTGGAGGAGGGTTTCTGGGTGCTCGGAACCCACCCTGGGTGCGCCACTGAGACATGTAACACGCATGTCACCGATTTGCACAACTGGCAGAACAGAGGTGACAATGAGTGGTGCTGGCGGTTCTGTGATCGGATGGTGGCTATGATGCCTTCTTCTCTGCTTCTGATTACAATGTTCTCAAACAGAATTTAGAGAGGGAGGTCCCCAACCAGGACAGTAACATCTCCTGGATGTCTCAGCGCTATCTGCAACTCGCCACCAATGCTCTCATCACCTCATAAAACACATTTGCATAAAATAAACTGAAAACAGATTTATCTCATCCCAAGACTATACATATAGGCAGGTGGAACTCTTACTAACCATCGGGGTAATAATGGGGGTCATTCCGAGTTGTTCGCTCGGTAAATTTCTTCGCATCGCTGCGATTTTCCGCTTAGTGCGCATGCGCAATGTTCACACTGCAACTGCGCCAAGTAAATTTGCTATGTAGTTAGGAATTTTACTCACGTTTTTTTCCTCGTTCTGGTGATCGTAATGTGATTGACAGGAAGTGGGTGTTTCTGGGCGGAAACTGGCCGTTTTATGGGTGTGTGTGAAAAAACGCAACCGTTTCTGGGAAAAACGCGGGAGTGGCTGGAGAAACGGAGGAGTGTCTGGGCGAACGCTGGGTGTGTTTGTGACGTCAAACCAGGAACGACAAGCACTGAACTGATCGCAGATGCCGAGTAAGTCTCGAGCTACTCAGAAACTGCACAGAGATGTCTAATCGCAATATTGCGAATCTTTCGTTCGCAATTTTAATAAGCTAAGATTCACTCCCAGTAGGCGGCGGCTTAGCGTGTGCAAAACTGCTAAAAGCAGCTTGCGAGCGAACAACTCGGAATGACCCCCAATGTGCAGCCTCTAGAAGATGGTATTGCACAAGTCCAATCAATGGGTGGGATTCAAATGATAGATCACGCCCAATTTCCTTTCTAAAAAAATGATCTCCGTTATCGCGCATATTGCGCCCATAGTGATCAGGTTTAGCTGTGTAAAGGGTTGGGTACCTCCCTACTCAAGGGGTAGCGAGGTGAAATAATGATACCACGCCCCTGAGGGCAGAAACAGAACAGTGTGGAAAGGGGTAAAAAGAATTGAATCTCGCCCATTGAATGAGTTAGCAACAAGTTGCCAGTGGGATGTAGTTACGTGACCGGCGGTCACAATACCTCCCCCTACATTCCGCCCCCATAGAATGCAGACTGGCAGGGACTATTCCCACTTGTGGGTGTCCACGACACCTATACGGTGGGAACAGAACCTGTGGCGAGCGCAGCTCCGGACTGCGCAGGGGATCTCGCGTGAGTACAGAGATCCTGCCCAGAGGAGCCGGCCGGGCATGGAGACACAGCGCATCAGTACTGTTTTCGCTGACGCGCTTTGGCAGGCAAAATGTTTATACATGTTGTCGATGTCCCTTCCTGCGTCGCCTCGGTGATAAGATGTACCTTCATCCAGAGTTACCCTGATCTGCGGGCCGACTCCGAAGGCTCTGGCAAATCCAGGTCTGTTGCCCTCTCTCCTTCCATCCTGGACCTTTTTCTCAGACACACAGTTGTAAATGTTCCTTCCCGCGTCAACTTTCCATTCGCATGAACCTCACAGTAGAGTGGCACTGACAACACATCTGACGCTGGAGGAAAGAGAGCGCAGTGCGGTGCTGGACCATCAGAGCCTTGGAGGAGGAGGCCCCGCTGTTCAGGGTAACTCTGGAATGAACGGATCTTAAGTTTACATGTTTAGTTTGGTAGAATTCACACAAATCTCAGACTTTTTTTGAATCAAAACAAAAACTTTATTTGGTGACTCAAGGGAACAATCTATTTGGAAATGGAGAAAGCCAGCAGTGCGGGTCTATGAGAATGTGCCACTCGTACACAGGGGAGGGTGACGAGGAAATATCTGCCAATACCGTGGGTGGTGGAACTTCCATAGAAGAGCCTCCATTACATTGGTAAAGGAAGTTATCTAATACAATACATTTACAAGGTTATTTCCTATACATGGGAACAAAGAAAGCGTTCCCAGTAACTCTCTGCCCTCGCATCATCAGCATATAGGTGTCACAAGATCCGCAGCTCCAGGCAGACCGGCGCCCTATACCATTGCTAATTCTAAGTAATTCATTTGTGCTAGGAACAGGGGGAAATGAGGAAATTGGTGACTTGCAGATATTTCACACAACGGTGTTTCCCAATATTATGAGTGAGCAGCTCCTTTACACCTTATGGGGCTGACGCCAGCCAATTGTGTGTATATCTGAGTCGCTCATAGCAACAGCACTCTGGGGGAGATGTACTAAGCCTTGCAGAGAGACAAAGTACCAGCCAGTCCACTCTTAACTGCCGTGTTTGAAAACTGACAGTTGGGAGCTGATTGGCTGGCACTTTATCGCCGTCCACTTTACCTCTCTCCAAGGCTTAGTACATAGGCCCTCATTCCGAGTTGTTCGCTCGTTATTTTTCTTCGCACCGGTGCGATTTGTCGCAAACTGCGCATGCGCAGCGTTCGCAATGCGCCTGCGCCAAGTAAATTTGCTAAAAAGTTTGATATTTTACTCACGGCATTACAAGGTTTTTTCTTCGTTCTGGTGATCGTAATGTGATTGACAGGAAGTGGGTGTTTCTGGGCGGAAACTGGCCGTTTTATGGGTGTGTGTGAAAAAACGCTACCGTTTCTGGAAAAAACGCGGGAGTGTCTGAAGAAACGGGGGAGTGGCTGGGCGAACGCTGGGTGTGTTTGTGACGTCAAACCAGGAACGAAACTGACTGAACTGATCGCAGTGTAGGAGTAAGTGTGGAGCTACTCAGAAACTGCTAAGAAATTTCTATTCGCAATTCTGATAATCTTTCGTTCGCAATTCTGCAAAGCTAAGATTCACTCCCAGTAGGCGGCGGCTTAGCGTGTGCAATGCTGCTAAAAGCAGCTAGCGAACGAACAACTCGGAATAAGGGCCATAGACTCCTCTGTAGTGATTAGAAGCTGACAGGTCTACCGTGATTTTTTTTTTTTTTGCAGGTGCACTACAAGACCCAGCAGATTTTCAACTGCAAAAATGCAATTCTGCAGCCCAGGATGAGAGAGGAATGTATGTGGCGTCAGTATGCGCGCAGTAGTGTAAGAGGTTCCAAAATGCTCATCTCTGACTTCACCAGAACGCTGACGGCTGGGTACCCGGGTAATACGGCGTTGGTGAATGTGAAGCTACTCTTAACTATGGCAGAAGACCCAGACAGAACATTAAATGATAGATCTGATCTATTGAGAATATAAAGTGAGAGGATATAAGTGATGTACATACTGGTAATGAAGCTTGCCGGCCATTACACCGCACCCTGGTTCCAGTCCATCCCCAAATTTCCAGTAAAGACAGAACTATGGGGGTCATTCCGAGTTGTTCGTTCGTTATTTTTTTCTCGCAACGGAGCGATTAGTCGCTAATGCGCAATGTCCGCAGTGCGACTGCGCCAAGTAAATTTGTTATGCAGTTAGGTATTTTACTCACGGCATTACAAGGTTTTTTCTTCGTTCTGGTGATCGTAATGTGATTGACAGGAAGTGGGTGTTTCTGGGCGGAAACTGCCCGTTTTATGGGTGTGTGGGAAAAAACGCTGCCGTTTCTGGGAAAAACGCGGGAGTGTCGGAAGAAACGGGGGAGTGTCTGGGCGAACGCTGACGTCAAACCAGGAACTAAACTGACTGAACTGATCGCAGATGCCGAGTAAGTGTGGAGCTACTCAGAAACTGCTAAGAAGTGTCTATTCGCAATTCTGCTAATCTTTCGTTCGCAATTTTACTATGCTAAGAATCAAGATTCACTCCCAGTAGGCGGCGGCTTAGCGTGTGCAAAGCTGCTAAAAGCAGCTTGCGAGCGAACAACTCGGAATGAGGGCCAATATATCTGTCTCAGCTATTGAATATAGGCCCTCATTCCGAGTTGTTTGCTCGCTAGCTGCTTTTAGCAGCTTTGCACACGCTAAGCCGCCGCCTACTGGGAGTGAATCTTAGCATAGTAAAATTGCGAACAAAAGATTAGCAGAATTGCGAATAGACACTTCTTAGCAGTTTCTGAGTAGCTCCAGACTTACTCGGCATCTGCGATCAGTTCAGTCAGTTTCGTTCCTGGTTTGACATCACAAACACACCCACCGTTCGGCCAGACACTCCTCCGTTTCTCCAGCCACTCCCGCGTTTTTCCCAGAAACGGTAGCGTTTTTTTGCACACACCCATAAAACGGCCAGTTTCCGCCCAGAAACACCCACTTCCTGACAATCACATTACGATCACCAGAACGAAGAAAAAACCTCGTAATGCCGTGAGTAAAATACCTAACTGCATAGCAAATTTACTTGGCGCAGTCGCACTGCGGACATTGCGCATTAGCGACTAATCGCTCCGTTGCGAGAAAAAAATAACGAGCGAACAACTCGGAATGACCCCCATAGTTCTGTCTTTACTGGAAATTTGGGGATGGACTGGAACCAGGGTGCGGTGTAATGGCCGGCAAGCTTCATTACCAGTATGTACATCACTTATATCCTCTCACTTTATATTCTCAATAGATCAGATCTATCATTTAATGTTCTGTCTGGGTCTTCTGCCATAGTTAAGAGTAGCTTCACATTCACCAACGCCGTATTACCCGGGTACCCAGCCGTCAGCGTTCTGGTGAAGTCAGAGATGAGCATTTTGGAACCTCTTACACTACTGCGCGCATACTGACGCCACATACATTCCTCTCTCATCCTGGGCTGCAGAATTGCATTTTTGCAGTTGAAAATCTGTTGGGTCTTGTAGTGCACCTGCAACAAAAAAAAAGAAATCACGGTAGACCTGTCAGCTTCTAATCACTACAGAGGAGTCTATGGCCCTTATTCCGAGTTGTTCGTTCGCTAGCTGCTTTTAGCAGCATTGCACACGCTAAGCCGTCGCCTACTGGGAGTGTATCTTAGCTTTGCAGAATTGCGAACGAAAGATTAGCAGAATTGCGAATAGAAATTTCTTTGCAGTTTCTGAGTAGCTCGAGACTTACTCTGCCACTGCGATCAGTTCAGTCAGTTTCGTTCCTGGTTTGACGTCACAAACACACCCAGCGTTCGCCCAGACACTCCTCCGTTTCTTCAGACACTCCCACGTTTTTCCCAGAAACGGCAGCGTTTTTTCACACACACCCATAAAACGGCCAGTTTCCGCCCAGAAACACCCACTTCCTGTCAATCACATTACGATCACCAGAACGAAGAAAAAACCTTGTAATGCCGTGAGTAAAATTCCTAACTGCATAGCAAATTTACTTGGCGCAGTGCGAATATTGTGCATGCGCAATTAGCGGAAAATCGCTGCGATGCGAAGAAAATTACCGAGCGAACAACTCGGAATGAGGGCCATTGTCTAATGCAGGGTTTCTCAAACTCGGTCCTCGGGAGCCCACACAGTGCATGTTTTGCAGGTAACCCAGCAGGGGCACAGGTGGATTAATTACTCACTGACACATTTTAAAAGGTCCACAGGTGGAGCTAATTATTTCACTTGTGATTCTGTGAGGAGACCTGCAAACCATGCACCGTGTGGGGTCCTGAGGACCGAGTTTGAGAACCTGTGGTCTAATGCACTTACCACTTTTGCAGGGGACCAGCACCTAAGGAAAGCTGAATTACGCTTATGCTAAAACCAGGGGCGTAACTAGGGCACCATAGAAAATTAGGAGGTAGGGTCCGGCAATTGCAGTCCATCTTTCTGGTGGGTCCCACTCAGCTTTTCTGAGTGCTCAAGGGCCAATCATGGGATGCTCCAGGAATGTACCTGCTCTGGGAATTCCTAGAGATCCCTCCCTTCTGACAATGCTCCAGCCCCCTGAGCAGGTCCATCACCGCTGGGTCCTGTAGCAGATATACCCAGTGTCACCTCTGGTTAAAACATGAAACACAGAATGTGACGGCAGATAAGAACCACTTGGCCATGTAGTCTGCCCCCTTTTTTTTATCTTTTTGGTAAACTAAACCCTATTTGTTCCTTAGGTCTTTGTAAGGATATCCCAAGTGTGTTTAAGTTGCTCTACTGTCTTTGCCTCTACCACCTCTGCTGGGAGGCTATTCCACTCATCCACTACCCTTTCTGTGAAGTCTCAGTGCATATCCTCATGTTTTAATACATCTCTTCCTTTGCAGAATGTTTCCCTCCCTACTTTGTTAAAACCCTTGTTATACAGTATATGAAAGTTTCTATCATGTCCCCCCTTTCCCTCCAAACTATCCGTAGAGATGTTTTAGACTTTCTGTGTAAGTTTTGTGATGTAGGCCATGCACCATGTTAGTTGCCCTTCTTTGTACAGTCTCTAATGCATTACTATCCTTCTGGAGATATGGCCTCCAGAACTGAACACAGTATTCTAGATGAGGCAGCACCAATGACCTATACAGTGGCATTATTACTTCTTTCTGCTGCTGATTCCTCTCCCAATGCACCAAGCCAGTGGCTGATCCAGGGGGGGGGGGGGGGCACTCGGGCCCGTGCCCCTCCTGTCATTTGTGGCCGTTCTCCCTCCGTCCGTCCGTCCATCCCCGCCGCACAGGGAGATGACGGGTGCCCGCTGAGATTGTTTTACCAGCGGGGGCCCGTCTCCCTGCACAGCGGCAGCCGGAGGCAGGAGCTCAGTACTGAGCTCCGGCTTCCGGCGCTGTCACTGTGCGGCGTGCGCTATGGGAGAGACGTCAGTCATGACGTCTCTCTCATAGTGCTGAGGAGAGGACGCCAGGAGGAGGTCTGGAAGCGGGAACGGGGCTCGGTAAGTATGTCATTTTTTATCTTTCTTAGTGCAGCGGGGGCATCTACTGGGGGCAAATTATGGGGGGACATTACTACTGGGGGGTATCAACAAGGGGCATTACTGCTGGGGGGGGCATTACTACTGGGGGCATTATTACTGGGGGGCATCTACTAGAGGCATTACTACTGGGGAGTCATCTATTGGGGCATTACTACTGGGGGCAGTTACTGGGGGACATTTTTACTGGGGGGCATCTACTGGGGGCAAACTACTGGGGGACATTATTACTGGGGGGCATTATTACTGGGGCCAACTACAAGGGGGCAAAGTACTGGGGGTAAGCTACAAGGGGGCAAACTACAAAGGGCTAACTACTGGCGGCATACTGCAGGAGGGCATTACTACTGGCGGCGTAACTACAGGGGCATTACTACTGGTGGCGTAACTACAGGGGTATTACTACTTGGGGGCTAAACTACAGGGAGGCCAAACTACTGGGGGCAAAACTACAGGGGCCAAACTACTGGGGGCTAAACTACAAGGGGGGCATAACTACAGGGGCTAAACTACAGGGGGGCATTACTACTGGTGGCTAAACTACAAGCAGGCAAACTACTGGGGGCATTACTACTGGGAGGCTAAACTACTGGGGTAATAACTGCAGGGGCATAACTACTAGGGTGCTAAATGACTGGGGGTATTACTACAGGCAACATTACTACTGGGGGCAATACGGGCATTGCATAAGGGGCACCACTACTATGGGGTCTATATAAGGGGCACTACCAATACAATGGACATGAGCGCTACAACTGTGGGCATTGTATAAGAAGCGCTACGGTGGTGGGCATTATGTGTATTACGGGGTGCTACTACTGTGGGCATTATTACGCTGCCCCCTGCCCCTCACACACTGCCCCTGTACCCAGCACCTCACACACTGCCCCCTGCACCTTGACCCTCACACACTGCACCATGCACCGAAGCCGCACGCAAATGTACTTGCCCCTTCCATGGTGCCCCCCCTATTTTCTTCTTCTGGATCCGCCCCTGCACCAAGCATCTAACTAGCTTTCCTCATATGGGCTGCCATATGTATGCAAAGCAAAAGAGAGTCCAGCAACCTATATATAACTACACATGGGTCAGCCTATATAACTAGGAGACCTTATGTACAGCTATACTGTAGGTACTGTAAGCTCACCTGCCAACGTCACACTTACCTATAGCGCTATCATTTTCCTTGTGTTCAGCAGAATATAAAGTTCGCTCAATGTGCCAACTGCATAGACAAAATAAAAACGTCATAGTGTAGACTGCGCCGCTCCCTCCCATCCACTTGCGAAAGTAGCGGTCACCACTACCAGCGCGTTTGTGCGCCAGCCCTGTACATGGCGCAAGAAATCTGCCTTAAATCAGACGGCTCTCTTTGTACGCTCAACTCAAATAGCGGGTAATTGCCCCTACATGACACCAGGGGTGGTTTAAGGGGCTGATTTTGAACGGGCCGTATCTCGGTTACAGGAGCAAATGGCGAGTTTTTGCATTCGTCCGTATGTCTGTCCTATTCTGATTGAGCCGGAAATTGACTGGATCTGTGTTTCTGTGAAATTGTGCGTTTCGTAGTGAGTAATGCGCGGCAACACTACAAGCAAACGGAACTGCCTTGACTCGCGGGAGTGTCATAAGAGTGTTGGGGGCATGTATGTAACGGTGCCCATACACTTATGCGACTTCTCGGAGGGGAGAAGTCGCATAAGATCACCCTTGAACCGCCCTGCGGCAGGATCGCATATGATACATCGTACGCGGTCATTTTGCATACAATGTATCGTATGCGACCCCAGCCAAGGCTGCCGTTACAATATATCTACAGTGCAGTACTTCCAATCTGGGGGCTCCGATCCGACGCTCACAGGACCGCGCATCGGATCGGAGGTAAAACACATGCGATTTGTCGGTTTTCATCTGATTTATCCGCCCGAAACGTCGGAATCGGATGAAATCGGGCAAAATCGCACTAGTGTATGGGCACCTTAAAGCCCCGCACTATATATACAATTTTGTATATTCATTTTTTACATGTAGTAAATTTGTGTTTTAGACCCCGTAACCCAAAATCGGTTCAGATCAATGTTCATTTATTCAAAATCGATCTAAATCGAACTTTAGTGAATATACCCCTGGATTCCCAGAGCTGGCAATGAAATCCAGGTACCCATATTGCCAGTAGAAATATTTATTGGCATATATGACTATAGGACCGATGAAGTTTCATTAATTTTTTATTAGAGATCAGTTCTTTATATAGCGCAGCAAATTCCGTTGCGCTTTTTACAGTTGGAATGATCCACTCGTTATACGGCACAGATATTTCTGCCGAATGTTATCAGCGTTCAAGTTCATATCTCGAACGGTACAGAATACAGTACATACATTGGCACAGTATATTTAAATTGGGGCAGTAAGTGATACTAGCCGCTGAATGATGGCGATCCTGCATGTATAAGATCATGTAACACTGATGTGATTAACACGTCTGTCACACGCCTGCTCTGCAGCAGCTGCTGCTCCTCATCCTCACTGACAGATCGCTTCCACTGTAGCAGAAACAATTAAATCACCATCAGCACCAGCTAGTCTGGTAAGTGGACGCCTGTTATCCGGGCTTGCATGAGGAAGCAATGTGCTACATGAGACGAATGGGTTGTTACAATGCTGCCTCCTGGTGGTCACACAGAGTAATGACATCACACCTTTATATATGCATGTACAGTGTAAGACACCGGGGGGTACACCAGGAATTTGGGGCGCGGTCCGGGCAATGCAGGCGTGCCCAGACTGTGCGGGGGGTGGGCTGCGGCGGCTGCGTGACAGCACATGCAGCCGCTGCGACCCGGACAGCGACGGGTAGCTCCCTGCAAGTACGCACGAGCTGCGGAGGTGGGGGAGCTACCCGTCAAGTACAAAAGTGTGGCCGCTGTGCAATGCTTTTGTACTTGTGTGGGGCGGAGTTGGCCCTGACATGCAGGGTGGACCGGCCCTGTGCTGGGCGTCCCCCCGCATGTCTGAGTAACTGATCGTAGCCACGCGGCTACGATCAGCTGTGTATTAGGCCCAATGTTCCTTGTATTGTACGGGGACTTTCTCCTGTAATACTGCAGATTACAGCAGAACTATCATCACGGCTTTCACATGGCAGATTACACTCTCAGAACCAGGGAAACATATTGTATACCACGCATTACATATAGCACCAGACATTTCCTGCAAACAGTGGTCCTGGTTCTGATTTACAGACAGCTCATGCCTGCGGCCGCATCCTGCGATTCTCAGGTAATTGTGCAGCTCCACAGGACAGGGGAGTACAGTCTTCACTTCTGCTTCTTGTAATAAGTAATGTGATTCTGCATGTGTCTCCCTCTCTCTCTCTTTCCCATGAGGGGATAGCCCTCTCTCACCGGCTATGCAGCAGAGGCGTGCGGTGAGGTACCTGGCTGAGGAGGCACTGGCTAGTAGCGGAGCTAGATTTACACACAATATACTGTGTGAGCCCAAGGGTACATGTGGGCATCATACACAGGTGCAGCGGTATATACATGTGGGCATCATACACAGGTGCAGCGGTATATACATGTGGGCATTATACACAGGTGCAGCTGTATATACATGTGGGCATTATACACAGGTGCAGCGGTATATACATGTGGGCATTATACACAGGTGCAGCACTATATACATGTGGGCATTATACACAGGTGCAGCGGTATATACATGTGGGCATTATACACAGATGCAGCAGTATATACATGTGGGCATTATACACAGGTGCAGCGGTATATACATGTGGGCATTATACACAGATGCAGCAGTATATACATGTGGGCATTATACACAGGTGCAGCGGTATATACATGTGGGCATTATACACAGGTGCAGCACTATATACACGTGGGCATTATACACAGGTGCAGCGGTATATACATGTGGGCATTATACACAGATGCAGCAGTATATACATGTGGGCATTATACACAGGTGCAGCTGTATATACATGTGGGCATTATACACAGGTGCAGCGGTATATACATGTGGGCATTATACACAGGTGCAGCACTATATACATGTGGGCATTATACACAGGTGCAGCGGTATATACATGTGGGCATTATACACAGATGCAGCGGTATATACATGTGGGCATTATACACAGGTGCAGCTGTATATACATGTGGGCATTATACACAGGTGCAGCAGTATATACATGTGGGCATTATACACAGGTGCAGCACTATATACATGTGGGCATTATACACAGGTGCAGCGGTATATACATGTGGGCATTATACACAGGTGCAGCACTATATACATGTGGGCATTATACACAGGTGCAGCGGTATATACATGTGGGCATTATACACAGATGCAGCGGTATATACATGTGGGCATTATACACAGGTGCAGCTGTATATACATGTGGGCATTATACACAGGTGCAGCGGTATATACATGTGGGCATTATACACAGGTGCAGCAGTATATACATGTGGACATTATACACAGGTGCAGCAGTATATACATGTGGGCATTATACACAGGTGCAGCGGTATATACATGTGGGTATTATACACAGGTGCAGCAGTATATACATGTGGGTATTATGCACAGGTGCAGCGGTATATACATGTGGGCATTATACACAGGTGCAGCAGTATATACATGTGGGCATTATACACAGGAGCAGCAGTATATACATGTGGGCATTATACACAGGAGCAGCGGTATATACATGTGGGCATTATACACAGGTGCAGCGGTATATACATGTGGGCATTATACACAGGTGCAGCTGTATATACATGTGGGCATTATACACAGGTGCAGCGGTATATACATGTGGGCATTATACACAGGTGCAGCACTATATACATGTGGGCATTATACACAGGTGCAGCGGTATATACATGTGGGCATTATACACAGATGCAGCGGTATATACATGTGGGCATTATACACAGGTGCAGCTGTATATACATGTGGGCATTATACACAGGTGCAGCGGTATATACATGTGGGCATTATACACAGGTGCAGCAGTATATACATGTGGACATTATACACAGGTGCAGCAGTATATACATGTGGGCATTATACACAGGTGCAGCGGTATATACATGTGGGTATTATACACAGGTGCAGCAGTATATACATGTGGGTATTATACACAGGTGCAGCGGTATATACATGTGGGCATTATACACAGGTGCAGCAGTATATACATGTGGACATTATACACAGGTGCAGCAGTATATACATGTGGGCATTATACACAGATGCAGCGGTATATACATGTGGGCATTATACACAGATGCAGCGGTATTTACATGTGGGCATTATACACAGGTGCAGCAGTATATACATGTGGGCAGTATACACAGGTGCAGCGGTATATACATGTGGGCATCATACACAGGTGCATCGGTATATACATGTGGGCATTATACACAGATGCAGCGGTATTTACATGTGGGCATTATACACAGGTGCAGCAGTATATACATGTGGGCAGTATACACAGGTGCAGCGGTATATACATGTGGGCATCATACACAGGTGCATCGGTATATACATGTGGGCATTATACACAGGTGCAGCGGTATATACATGTGGGCATTATACACAGGTGCAGCTGTATATACATGTGGGCATTATACACAGGTGCAGCGGTATATACATGTGGGCATTATACACAGGTGCAGCAGTATATACATGTGGACATTATACACAGGTGCAGCGGTATATACATGTGGGCATTATACACAGGTGCAGCGGTATATACATGTGGGCATTATACACAGGTGCAGCAGTATATACATGTGGACATTATACACAGGTGCAGCGGTATATACATGTGGGCATTATACACAGTTGCAGCGGTATATACATGTAGGCATTATACACAGTTGCAGCGGTATATACATGTAGGCATTATACACAGGTGCAGCTGTATATACATGTAGGCATTATACACAGGTGCAGCGGTATATACATGGGGGCATTATACACAGGTGCAAGAACAAAATGTGTAGGGGGTAGTCCAACTGGCGCTGAGCAGCTCAGATGTAACAGATTTCGGAATAAATGTCACCACATTTAAAACGAGAAATAGAAACCAGCAATTTGAAACACTGTCATACACCACTAGCGCTAAATGAAAAAAATATCACCATAACATTCCTTTTTAGATTGAAGGTGAGGTTCTTTTCTCTGAAATGTATCTCCCCAACACTCACACTCGATAGGCTGGTGATAAGCATATAAAGGTATCTTTCTCTCCTTCAGGGAAAATGATAATCCAACAATGGCATACCGCAACTCACAATTTGAAGTACTGTATGACTCCTATCAAGGTATCTTTACATTTTCAGGTGGAGATTTCAACTTGTAGTTTTGGTGAGGTCTCCAGACATAGATCATATAAAAAATAGCAAAAAAAACCCCAATGTGTAGTAAATATTGCTAATGTTTAGTGTGATAGACAGAGTATCTCTATCAAACTAAAGTGAATTTAAGGCGTACCCCACTCACACATGAATGGAGAACTTTAAATATATAAAGGTTTCTTTATGTTATGCACACCAGTGCCTGCAGGAAAGTACTAGTGTCAGAACTGTTATGCACTCCAGTGTCTGCAGGAATGTACTGGTGTTTGAACTGTTATGCAAAACAAATGGACTCACAGACAAACTGGGGAATATGACATAACGTACACAGAAGGTGATAGGGTAACAAAATACACACACAGTGAACAGAGAAGCCCAGAGGCTAAGGAACTGGGTATCTCCCTTGTATTAGAACTGCTCAGATGTAAAAAGCAAGATGTTGTGTTTTAATACGTAGAGAACCCGAAATGCTGTTGCTAAGGGCAACAGCAAAACCCTAAAGGGTTACCAACGGGTGTGGCAGTAAACTCCTTGGTCAGAGATGGAATGATAGACACAAGGAGAGCCTCCACAATCCTGATTCTCACTTGCAGTGCACAGGTTTAAGCTTACTGCCACTAAACTGACCCCTGACACCTAGCACAGTGAGACAGGATTAGACAGGCAAGTGTTAGAATACAGCCGCAAACTTGCTAAGTTCACAGAGTAATAACAGAACCCCAGCAAGCTAAACGACTGACTCCAGTCTTACTGCTAGGTCTGGATTGGCAGAGTGTAATACCAAATCCCCAGGCCTATTTGCAGTAAGCAACAAACAAATACAAAGCTACACAGTACTGGCTAACTTTCATGAACTGACTAACCAACAGAGATTCAGCAGCATCTGCTTACCCTGAAAAGAGGCCTTATAAAGCAGGTGCTGTCCACGCCCCACTCAGACCTCACAGACTGTGAGCACAAAAACCAGCACCGGATCCCCTGCCGTGCACAGAGCCTATAACCACTGCACAGCAAAAGACCCGAACCGGAGTATCAGCTGCGCTCAGGTTACTCCACTAGCACTTGTCTCCCGGTTGCCATGACGACGTGGCAGCACAGGGCAGGAGACCCTAACAGTACCCCCCCTCTGACGAGGGGTCAAAGAACCCCTACCACCGGGTTTATCGGGGAACTGCGAGAAGAAAGAGCGTATCAGTCTGGGGGCATGAAGATCACAACTGCGCACCCACGACCGCTCCTCCGGGCCATACCCCTTCCAGTGCACCAAAAATGACAGCCGACCCCGAACCACCTTGGAGTCAAGAATCCTTTCAACAACAAACTCCCTCTGGCCACGTATCAGAAGAGGGGAAGGTCTTCCACTGGAAGAAGGATTACTAATCGCCCGTTTTAAAAGGGAACAATGAAATGTTTTATTGATACCCAAAGAACGGGGCAGATCTAACTGAAATGCCACCGGATTGATAACCCTGGTGATCTTATAAGGGCCGATGAACCGGGGCCCTAACTTATGAGATGGCTGTCTCAACTTCAAATTCTTGGTAGACAACCAGACGAAGTCTCCTAATTTGAAGCTGCAGGGTCTTTTCCGCTTATCAAAAACCCTTTTGGTCACTAATGACACAGACACAAGGGCTTTCTTCACTTTCCGCCAAATACCTCTAAGGACCGAAACCACAGAGGAACCACCAGGCGTGGAGTCCAGGGGGTCAAAAGAATTGGCCTTAGGATGATGCCCATACACACAAAGGAAGGGAGAGATCCCTGTAGCAGAGTGAGCCGCGTTGTTATAGGCAAACTCTGCCATGGACAGATGAGCAATCCAGTCAGTCTGACACTTGGAGACATAACACCTGAGGAACTGCTCCAAGGACTGGTTCACCCTTTCAGTCTGCCCATTAGACTGCGGATGGTAGCCTGACGACAAGCTGACAGAAATCTGGAGATCGGAACAAAATGCCCTCCAGAATTTGGCCACAAACTGGGATCCGCGGTCAGAGACCACATCAAGTGGCAACCCGTGGAGACGCACAACATGCAGCATAAATAATTCAGACAGGCGTCTGGCTGATGGCAGCCCAACCAGTGGAACGAAGTGCGCCATCTTCGAAAACCTGTCAACGACAACCCAGATGGCTGTCATCCCCGAGGATTTGGGCAAGTCCACCACAAAATCCATTGAAATGTGGGTCCATGGCTTAGATGGGATAGAGAGTGGATGTAATGGGCCAACAGGAACCCCTCTAGGAGTCTTATTTCGGGCACAGATGTCACATGCCCGAACCCACTGATCCACATCCTTAGCCCCCGAGGGCCACCACACCGCCCTAGATAGCAACTCCCGAGTTCTGGCAATACCCGGGTGACCTGCCGACTTCTTGGCATGGAATTCCAGGAACACTCGCTGTCTTAACCTAGGAGGCACAAACAAAAGACCTACCGGAAGGTCTGGAGGAGCCTGCTCCTGTGCTCTAAGGACTAATGATAAGAGGTCCTGGGTAATGCCCACTTTAATACATGATGGGGAAACAATGGGCAACGGCTCCTCGGTGGTCTCCTGGATTGGAGCAAAACTCCGCGAGAGCGCATCAGCCTTGATGTTTTTTGACCCAGGGCGATATGTTATCAAAAAATTAAAGCGAGCAAAAAACAAAGCCCATCGTGCCTGCCTGGCATTGAGACGCTTCGCTGACTCTAAATATGCCAGATTCTTATGGTCAGTGAGAATTGAGACCACAAACTTAGCCCCCTCAAGCCAGTGTCTCCACTCCTCGAGTGCATCCTTAATAGCCAACAATTCCCGGTTACCCACGTCATAATTCATCTCGGCAGGCGAAAATTTACGGGAAAAGTAAGCACAGGGATGAAGGCGATTATCAGACACTCCCATCTGAGAAAGCACTGCCCCAATACCCATCTCAGAGGCATCCACCTCCACCACAAAAGGACGCTCTGGATCTGGGTGTCGCAGCACCTTGGCCGAAACAAATGCCCTTTTGAGACGGGCAAAAGCCGCTTTAGCCTCACAAGACCAGTGAGCAACATCCGCCCCTTTCTTAGTGAGTGCCACCAAGGGCGCCACTATAGACGAAAATCCAGCGATAAATCGTCTATAAAAATTCGCAAAGCCCAGGAAACGCTGAAGCGCCTTCAAACTAGTGGGCTGCACCCAATCCAGGACTGCCTGTACCTTGGAACCCTCCATTTGGAAACCTTCTGGGGAGATAATATATCCTAGAAATGCGATTTGCTGAACTTCAAATTCGCACTTCTCCAGCTTCGCCCCAAGCCGGTGGTCTCTGAGTTTCTGGAGGACTAAGCGTACATGCTTCCGATGTTCCTCCAGGGAATGGGAGAAGATTAGGATGTCATCTAAGTATACAACTAAGAATCTATCCAAATATTCCCTGAGCACATCATTCATGAAATCCTGGAAGACTGCCGGGGCATTACAGAGCCCAAAAGGCATCACCAAATATTCATAATGCCCTGAGTGGGTATTAAAGGCAGTCTTCCATTCATCCCCCTCTCTTATTCGGATTAGATTGTACGCACCGCGTAGGTCAATCTTAGAAAAAATGGTGGCAGTACGAAGCTGGTCAAACAAGACCGAAATGAGAGGCAGTGGGTATGAGTTTTTAATCGTGATACGGTTCAATTCCCTGAAGTCGATGCAGGGTCGCAACGAACCGTCCTTTTTACCCACGAAGAAGAACCCCGACCCAACTGGAGACTGTGAAGGTCTGATAAATCCCTTAGCCAAGTTCTCCTGAATGTACTCTGCCATAGCCTGAGTCTCAGGACGTGACAGGGAGTACAACCTGCTCTTGGGAAGCTTAGCATTTGGCAACAAATCAATGGCACAGTCATAGGGGCGATGGGGAGGTAGTACCTCTGCAACTTTTTTGGAGAACACGTCCGCAAAATCTGCATAACACCCTGGCAATCCTGGCAAACTTAGCTGCGAGAGCCTGACTGGAAGGCTCAAGCAACTCCTGAAACAATCAGTACCCCAACTAAGAATCTCCCCAGAGACCCAGTCAAATTGAGGATTGTGGGCCCTTAACCAGGGTAACCCCAACACCAATGGGGCAAAAGTACAGACAGTCACATAAAAGGACAATTTTTCAGAGTGTGTGGCTCCAATAAACAAAGAAATCTGGCTAGTGCAAGAGGTAATTTTACCTTGGGATAATGGTTCCCCGTTTAACCCACAAATCTCAATTTCCGATGCCAAGGGTACTAAGGGAACAGAGTGTTTTAGGGCGAATTGGCGGTCCATAAAAACCCCGTCGGCCCCACTGTCCACAAAGGCCTCAGTCTTGACAGTTTGACCGAGGATCTTCAAGGTCACCGGAATGATAAAAGTCTTCTTGGGAAATTCTGACTTCTGGCCTGACAGGATATTTCCCATCACCCTCAGGCCCTGAAGTTTTCCGGCTTTTCTGGGCATGATACTACCACATGACCTTTATTCCCACAGTACAAACACAACCCCTGCTGTCTCCTCCGCGTCTTCTCACGCGAGGAGAGACGGGTAGCCCCAATCTGCATAGGCTCCTCAGAAAATTCCTCAGAGTCTGAGGTTCCCTTGGGAAGGAAGGAAATCTCAGTCTCCCTTTCAAGCCTACGCTCTCTCAGCCGTCTATCCACCCGGATGGATAACTGCATGAGCTGATCCAAGCTATCAGGCAAGGGATATTGTACCAGTTGGTCCTTTATCTGGTTAGAAAGACCTCTTCGGTACTGGTGTCTCAGGGCTGGGTCATTCCACTGGGTATCATGGGCCAACCTCCGAAACTCCGTACAGTAAACCTCAACTGGCCTTCGCCCTTGCTTAAGGATCGAAATCTGAGCCTCGGCTGAGGCCGTCTTGTCAGGGTCATCATACAACATGCCCAGTGCCGTAAAAAAAGCATCAACACTTTTAAGCGACGGACAGTCAGGCTGCAACCCATATGCCCAGACCTGTGGGTCTCCTTGTAGCAAGGAAATCACTATGCCCACCCGCTGAATCTCCGACCCAAAAGACTGAGGCCTAAGCCGGAAGTATAGCTTGCAGCTCTCCTTGAAACAAAAGAACTGCGAGCGATCTCCAGAAAAACGATCCGGGAGATTTACTTTCGGCTCCTTAACCCCTGCAGGTGCTGCTGCTGCGGGAGCTCCGCCAGCAGCCTGGGAGGTGTGCATTTTAATGGACAAATCATTAAATTGTCGAGTCAGGACCTGCACCTGATCGACCACCTGTTGCAACGTATTTTGAGGGGTATGCTCCATATTCCCACAAAATTTCAACAGGAGTATTAGGCTGCTGAATATGTTATGCACACCAGTGCCTGCAGGAAAGTACTAGTGTCAGAACTGTTATGCACTCCAGTGTCTGCAGGAATGTACTGGTGTTTGAACTGTTATGCAAAACAAATGGACTCACAGACAAACTGGGGAATATGACATAACGTACACAGAAGGTGATAGGGTAACAAAATACACACACAGTGAACAGAGAAGCCCAGAGGCTAAGGAACTGGGTATCTCCCTTGTATTAGAACTGCTCAGATGTAAAAAGCAAGATGTTGTGTTTTAATACGTAGAGAACCCGAAATGCTGTTGCTAAGGGCAACAGCAAAACCCTAAAGGGTTACCAACGGGTGTGGCAGTAAACTCCTTGGTCAGAGATGGAATGATAGACACAAGGAGAGCCTCCACAATCCTGATTCTCACTTGCAGTGCACAGGTTTAAGCTTACTGCCACTAAACTGACCCCTGACACCTAGCACAGTGAGACAGGATTAGACAGGCAAGTGTTAGAATACAGCCGCAAACTTGCTAAGTTCACAGAGTAATAACAGAACCCCAGCAAGCTAAACGACTGACTCCAGTCTTACTGCTAGGTCTGGATTGGCAGAGTGTAATACCAAATCCCCAGGCCTATTTGCAGTAAGCAACAAACAAATACAAAGCTACACAGTACTGGCTAACTTTCATGAACTGACTAACCAACAGAGATTCAGCAGCATCTGCTTACCCTGAAAAGAGGCCTTATAAAGCAGGTGCTGTCCACGCCCCACTCAGACCTCACAGACTGTGAGCACAAAAACCAGCACCGGATCCCCTGCCGTGCACAGAGCCTATAACCACTGCACAGCAAAAGACCCGAACCGGAGTATCAGCTGCGCTCAGGTTACTCCACTAGCACTTGTCTCCCGGTTGCCATGACGACGTGGCAGCACAGGGCAGGAGACCCTAACAGTACCCCCCCTCTGACGAGGGGTCAAAGAACCCCTACCACCGGGTTTATCGGGGAACTGCGAGAAGAAAGAGCGTATCAGTCTGGGGGCATGAAGATCACAACTGCGCACCCACGACCGCTCCTCCGGGCCATACCCCTTCCAGTGCACCAAAAATGACAGCCGACCCCGAACCACCTTGGAGTCAAGAATCCTTTCAACAACAAACTCCCTCTGGCCACGTATCAGAAGAGGGGAAGGTCTTCCACTGGAAGAAGGATTACTAATCGCCCGTTTTAAAAGGGAACAATGAAATGTTTTATTGATACCCAAAGAACGGGGCAGATCTAACTGAAATGCCACCGGATTGATAACCCTGGTGATCTTATAAGGGCCGATGAACCGGGGCCCTAACTTATGAGATGGCTGTCTCAACTTCAAATTCTTGGTAGACAACCAGACGAAGTCTCCTAATTTGAAGCTGCAGGGTCTTTTCCGCTTATCAAAAACCCTTTTGGTCACTAATGACACAGACACAAGGGCTTTCTTCACTTTCCGCCAAATACCTCTAAGGACCGAAACCACAGAGGAACCACCAGGCGTGGAGTCCAGGGGGTCAAAAGAATTGGCCTTAGGATGATGCCCATACACACAAAGGAAGGGAGAGATCCCTGTAGCAGAGTGAGCCGCGTTGTTATAGGCAAACTCTGCCATGGACAGATGAGCAATCCAGTCAGTCTGACACTTGGAGACATAACACCTGAGGAACTGCTCCAAGGACTGGTTCACCCTTTCAGTCTGCCCATTAGACTGCGGATGGTAGCCTGACGACAAGCTGACAGAAATCTGGAGATCGGAACAAAATGCCCTCCAGAATTTGGCCACAAACTGGGATCCGCGGTCAGAGACCACATCAAGTGGCAACCCGTGGAGACGCACAACATGCAGCATAAATAATTCAGACAGGCGTCTGGCTGATGGCAGCCCAACCAGTGGAACGAAGTGCGCCATCTTCGAAAACCTGTCAACGACAACCCAGATGGCTGTCATCCCCGAGGATTTGGGCAAGTCCACCACAAAATCCATTGAAATGTGGGTCCATGGCTTAGATGGGATAGAGAGTGGATGTAATGGGCCAACAGGAACCCCTCTAGGAGTCTTATTTCGGGCACAGATGTCACATGCCCGAACCCACTGATCCACATCCTTAGCCCCCGAGGGCCACCACACCGCCCTAGATAGCAACTCCCGAGTTCTGGCAATACCCGGGTGACCTGCCGACTTCTTGGCATGGAATTCCAGGAACACTCGCTGTCTTAACCTAGGAGGCACAAACAAAAGACCTACCGGAAGGTCTGGAGGAGCCTGCTCCTGTGCTCTAAGGACTAATGATAAGAGGTCCTGGGTAATGCCCACTTTAATACATGATGGGGAAACAATGGGCAACGGCTCCTCGGTGGTCTCCTGGATTGGAGCAAAACTCCGCGAGAGCGCATCAGCCTTGATGTTTTTTGACCCAGGGCGATATGTTATCAAAAAATTAAAGCGAGCAAAAAACAAAGCCCATCGTGCCTGCCTGGCATTGAGACGCTTCGCTGACTCTAAATATGCCAGATTCTTATGGTCAGTGAGAATTGAGACCACAAACTTAGCCCCCTCAAGCCAGTGTCTCCACTCCTCGAGTGCATCCTTAATAGCCAACAATTCCCGGTTACCCACGTCATAATTCATCTCGGCAGGCGAAAATTTACGGGAAAAGTAAGCACAGGGATGAAGGCGATTATCAGACACTCCCATCTGAGAAAGCACTGCCCCAATACCCATCTCAGAGGCATCCACCTCCACCACAAAAGGACGCTCTGGATCTGGGTGTCGCAGCACCTTGGCCGAAACAAATGCCCTTTTGAGACGGGCAAAAGCCGCTTTAGCCTCACAAGACCAGTGAGCAACATCCGCCCCTTTCTTAGTGAGTGCCACCAAGGGCGCCACTATAGACGAAAATCCAGCGATAAATCGTCTATAAAAATTCGCAAAGCCCAGGAAACGCTGAAGCGCCTTCAAACTAGTGGGCTGCACCCAATCCAGGACTGCCTGTACCTTGGAACCCTCCATTTGGAAACCTTCTGGGGAGATAATATATCCTAGAAATGCGATTTGCTGAACTTCAAATTCGCACTTCTCCAGCTTCGCCCCAAGCCGGTGGTCTCTGAGTTTCTGGAGGACTAAGCGTACATGCTTCCGATGTTCCTCCAGGGAATGGGAGAAGATTAGGATGTCATCTAAGTATACAACTAAGAATCTATCCAAATATTCCCTGAGCACATCATTCATGAAATCCTGGAAGACTGCCGGGGCATTACAGAGCCCAAAAGGCATCACCAAATATTCATAATGCCCTGAGTGGGTATTAAAGGCAGTCTTCCATTCATCCCCCTCTCTTATTCGGATTAGATTGTACGCACCGCGTAGGTCAATCTTAGAAAAAATGGTGGCAGTACGAAGCTGGTCAAACAAGACCGAAATGAGAGGCAGTGGGTATGAGTTTTTAATCGTGATACGGTTCAATTCCCTGAAGTCGATGCAGGGTCGCAACGAACCGTCCTTTTTACCCACGAAGAAGAACCCCGACCCAACTGGAGACTGTGAAGGTCTGATAAATCCCTTAGCCAAGTTCTCCTGAATGTACTCTGCCATAGCCTGAGTCTCAGGACGTGACAGGGAGTACAACCTGCTCTTGGGAAGCTTAGCATTTGGCAACAAATCAATGGCACAGTCATAGGGGCGATGGGGAGGTAGTACCTCTGCAACTTTTTTGGAGAACACGTCCGCAAAATCTGCATAACACCCTGGCAATCCTGGCAAACTTAGCTGCGAGAGCCTGACTGGAAGGCTCAAGCAACTCCTGAAACAATCAGTACCCCAACTAAGAATCTCCCCAGAGACCCAGTCAAATTGAGGATTGTGGGCCCTTAACCAGGGTAACCCCAACACCAATGGGGCAAAAGTACAGACAGTCACATAAAAGGACAATTTTTCAGAGTGTGTGGCTCCAATAAACAAAGAAATCTGGCTAGTGCAAGAGGTAATTTTACCTTGGGATAATGGTTCCCCGTTTAACCCACAAATCTCAATTTCCGATGCCAAGGGTACTAAGGGAACAGAGTGTTTTAGGGCGAATTGGCGGTCCATAAAAACCCCGTCGGCCCCACTGTCCACAAAGGCCTCAGTCTTGACAGTTTGACCGAGGATCTTCAAGGTCACCGGAATGATAAAAGTCTTCTTGGGAAATTCTGACTTCTGGCCTGACAGGATATTTCCCATCACCCTCAGGCCCTGAAGTTTTCCGGCTTTTCTGGGCATGATACTACCACATGACCTTTATTCCCACAGTACAAACACAACCCCTGCTGTCTCCTCCGCGTCTTCTCACGCGAGGAGAGACGGGTAGCCCCAATCTGCATAGGCTCCTCAGAAAATTCCTCAGAGTCTGAGGTTCCCTTGGGAAGGAAGGAAATCTCAGTCTCCCTTTCAAGCCTACGCTCTCTCAGCCGTCTATCCACCCGGATGGATAACTGCATGAGCTGATCCAAGCTATCAGGCAAGGGATATTGTACCAGTTGGTCCTTTATCTGGTTAGAAAGACCTCTTCGGTACTGGTGTCTCAGGGCTGGGTCATTCCACTGGGTATCATGGGCCAACCTCCGAAACTCCGTACAGTAAACCTCAACTGGCCTTCGCCCTTGCTTAAGGATCGAAATCTGAGCCTCGGCTGAGGCCGTCTTGTCAGGGTCATCATACAACATGCCCAGTGCCGTAAAAAAAGCATCAACACTTTTAAGCGACGGACAGTCAGGCTGCAACCCATATGCCCAGACCTGTGGGTCTCCTTGTAGCAAGGAAATCACTATGCCCACCCGCTGAATCTCCGACCCAAAAGACTGAGGCCTAAGCCGGAAGTATAGCTTGCAGCTCTCCTTGAAACAAAAGAACTGCGAGCGATCTCCAGAAAAACGATCCGGGAGATTTACTTTCGGCTCCTTAACCCCTGCAGGTGCTGCTGCTGCGGGAGCTCCGCCAGCAGCCTGGGAGGTGTGCATTTTAATGGACAAATCATTAAATTGTCGAGTCAGGACCTGCACCTGATCGACCACCTGTTGCAACGTATTTTGAGGGGTATGCTCCATATTCCCACAAAATTTCAACAGGAGTATTAGGCTGCTGAATATGTTATGCACACCAGTGCCTGCAGGAAAGTACTAGTGTCAGAACTGTTATGCACTCCAGTGTCTGCAGGAATGTACTGGTGTTTGAACTGTTATGCAAAACAAATGGACTCACAGACAAACTGGGGAATATGACATAACGTACACAGAAGGTGATAGGGTAACAAAATACACACACAGTGAACAGAGAAGCCCAGAGGCTAAGGAACTGGGTATCTCCCTTGTATTAGAACTGCTCAGATGTAAAAAGCAAGATGTTGTGTTTTAATACGTAGAGAACCCGAAATGCTGTTGCTAAGGGCAACAGCAAAACCCTAAAGGGTTACCAACGGGTGTGGCAGTAAACTCCTTGGTCAGAGATGGAATGATAGACACAAGGAGAGCCTCCACAATCCTGATTCTCACTTGCAGTGCACAGGTTTAAGCTTACTGCCACTAAACTGACCCCTGACACCTAGCACAGTGAGACAGGATTAGACAGGCAAGTGTTAGAATACAGCCGCAAACTTGCTAAGTTCACAGAGTAATAACAGAACCCCAGCAAGCTAAACGACTGACTCCAGTCTTACTGCTAGGTCTGGATTGGCAGAGTGTAATACCAAATCCCCAGGCCTATTTGCAGTAAGCAACAAACAAATACAAAGCTACACAGTACTGGCTAACTTTCATGAACTGACTAACCAACAGAGATTCAGCAGCATCTGCTTACCCTGAAAAGAGGCCTTATAAAGCAGGTGCTGTCCACGCCCCACTCAGACCTCACAGACTGTGAGCACAAAAACCAGCACCGGATCCCCTGCCGTGCACAGAGCCTATAACCACTGCACAGCAAAAGACCCGAACCGGAGTATCAGCTGCGCTCAGGTTACTCCACTAGCACTTGTCTCCCGGTTGCCATGACGACGTGGCAGCACAGGGCAGGAGACCCTAACACTTTATGATGGTACATATATAGGACTCAAAACGGCTTCAATAGATAAAGCGTACCCCAACACTCACACTCAGGAAGCGGGTAGAAAATTCTTAAAGGTATCTTTATCTCCTCAGAGTGGAAAAGGTAATTCAATATGGCGTACCCCGACTCACAATTTGGTGTGCTGTGTGTCTCCTATCAAGGTATCTTTGGACTTCAGGTAGGAGATGCGGCTTGTGGGTTAAACCATGTATTATTCCGTGTACCCCAAAATAAAAGAAATTACAATACTCATACCGGAGTAAATAAAAAGGGGTTACAGATGTTTATTTAACAATACATGGAAAAAAACACAACAGGGATAAATGCGTGGACAAAGCCAAGTTTTGACTATAAAATTGATTAGAGTAATAATAAGATTTTACTTACCGATAAATCTATTTCTCGTAGTCCGTAGTGGATGCTGGGGACTCCGTCAGGACCATGGGGATTAGCGGCTCCGCAGGAGACAGGGCACAAAACTAAAGCTTTAGGATCAGGTGGTGTGTACTGGCCCCTCCCCCTATGACCCTCCTCCAAGCCTCAGTTAGGATACTGTGCCCGGACGAGCGTACACAATAAGGAAGGATATTGAATCCCGGGTAAGACTCATACCAGCCACACCAATCACACCGTATAACTTGTGATCTAAACCCAGTTAACAGTATGACAAACGTAGGAGCCTCTGAACAGACGGCTCACAACAATAACAACCCGATTTTTTTGTAACAATAACTATGTACAAGTATTGCAGACAATCCGCACTTGGGATGGGCGCCCAGCATCCACTACGGACTACGAGAAATAGATTTATCGGTAAGTAAAATCTTATTTTCTCTGACGTCCTAAGTGGATGCTGGGGACTCCGTCAGGACCATGGGGATTATACCAAAGCTCCCAAACGGGCGGGAGAGTGCGGATGACTCTGCAGCACCGAGTGAGAGAACTCCAGGTCCTCCTCAGCCAGGGTGTGCCCCTGACCAAGTAGCAGCTCGGCAAAGTTGTAAAGCCGAGACCCCTCGGGCAGTCGCCCAAGATGAGCCCACCTTCCTTGTGGAATGGGCATTTATATATTTTGGCTGTGGCAGTCCTGCCACAGAATGTGCAAGCTGAATTGTACTACACATTCAACTAGCAATCGTCTGCTTAGAAGCAAGAGCACCCAGTTTGTTGGGTGCATACAGGATAACAGCAAGTCAGTTTTCCTGACTCCAGCCGTCCTGGAAATCTATATTTTCAGGGCCCTGACAACATCTAGCAACTTGGAGTCCTCCAAGTCTCTAGTAGCCGCAGGTACCACAATAAGCTGGTTCAGATGAAACGCTGACACCACCTTAGGGAGAAACTGGGGACGAGTCCGCAGCTCTGCCCTGTCCGAATGGACAATCAGATATGGGCTTTTGTGAGACAAAGCCGCCAATTCTGACACTCGCCTGGCCGAGGCCAGGGCCAACATCATGGTCACTTTCCATGTGAGATATTTCAAATCCACAGATTTGAGCGGTTTAAACCAACGTGATTTGAGGAATCCCAGGACTACGTTGAGATCCCACAGTGCCACTGGAGGCACAAAAGGGGGTTGTATATGCAGTACTCCCTTGTCAAATTTCTGGACTTCAGGAACTGAAGCCAATTCTTTCTGGAAGAAAATCGACAGGGCCGAAATTTGAACCTTAATGGACCCCAATTTGAGGCCCATAGACACTCCTGTTTGCAGGAAATGCAGGAATCGACCGAGTTGAAATTTCTTCGTGGGGCCTTCCTGGCCTCACACCACGCAACATATTTTCGCCACATGTGGTGATAATGTTGTTCGGTCACCTCCTTCCTGGCTTTGACCAGGGTAGGAATGACCTCTTCCGGAATGCCTTTTTTCCCTTAGGATCCGGCGTTCAACCGCCATGCCGTCAAACGCACCCGCGGTAAGTCTTGGAACAGACATGGTACTTGCTGAAGCAAGTCCCTTCTTATCGGCAGAGGCCCTGAGTCCTCTGTGAGCATCTCATGAAGTTCCGGGTACCAAGTCCTTCTTGGCCCATCCGGAGCCACGAGTATAGTTCTTACTCCTCTACGTCTTATAATTCTCAGTACCTTTGGTATGAGAAGCAGAGGAGGGAACACATACACCGACTGGTACACCCATGGTGTTACCAGAACGTCCACAGCTATTTCCTGAGGGTCTCTTGACCTGGCGCAATACCTGTCCAGTTTTTTGTTCAGGCGGGACGCCATCATGTCCACCTTTGGTCTTTCCCAACGGTGCACAATCATGTGGAAACAACTTCTCGATGAAGTCCCCACTCTCCCGGGTGGAGGTCGTGCTGAGGAAGTCTGCTTCCCAGTTGTCCACTCCCGGAATGAAAACTGCTGACAGTGCTATCACATGATTTTCCGCCCAGCGAAGAATCCTTGCAGTTTCTGCCATTGTCCTCCTGCTTCTTGTGCCGCCCTGTCTGTTTACGTGGGCGACTGCCGTGATGTTGTCCCACTGGATCAATACCGGCTGACCTTGAAGCAGAGGTCTTGCTAAGCTTAGAGCATTGTAAATTGCTCTTAGCTCCAGTATATTTATGCGGAGAGAAGTCCCCAGACTTGATCACACTCCCTGGAAATTTTTTCCCTGTGTGACTGCTCCCCAGCCTTTCAAGCTGGAATCCGTGGTCACCAGGACCCAGTCCTGAATGCATAACTGTGGCACTTTAGTAGATGAGCACTCTGCAGCCACCACAGAAGAGACACCCTTGTCCTTGGAGACAGGGTTATCCGCTGATGCATCTGAAGATGCGATCCGGACCATTTGTCCAGCAGATCCCACTGAAAAGTTCTTGCGTGAAATCTGCCGAATGGAATCGCTTCGTAAGAAGCCACCATTTTTCTCAGGACCCTTGTGCAATGATGCACTGACACTTTTCCTGGTTTTTGGAGGTTCCTGACTAGCTCGGATAACTCCCTGGCTTTCTCCTCCGGGAGAAACACCTTTTTCTGGACTGTGTCCAGAATCATCCCTAGGGACAGCAGACGTGTCGTCGGAGACAGCTGCGATTTTGGAATATTTAGAATCCACCCGTGCTGTCGTAGAACTACTTGAGATAGTGCTACTCAGACCTCCAACTGTTCTCTGGACCTTGCCCTTATCAGGAGATCGTCCAAGTAAGGGATAATTAAGACGCCTTTTCTTTGAAGAAGAATCATCATTTCGGCCATTACCTTGGTAAAGACCTGGGGTGCCGTGGACAATCCAAACGGCAGCGTCTGAAACTGATAGTGACAGTTTTGTACCACGAACCTGAAGTACCCTTTGTGAGAAGGGCAAATTTGGACATGGAGGTAAGCATCCTTGATGTCCAGGGACACCATATAGTCCCCTTCTTCCTGGTTCGCTATCACTGCTCTGAGTGACTCCATTTAGAATAGGTCTCACCGAGCCGTCTGGCTTCAGTACCACAATATAGTGTGGAATAATACCCCTTTACTTGTAGTAGGAGGGGTACTTTGATTATCACCTGCTGGGAATACAGCTTGTGAATTGTTTCCAATACTGCCTCCCTGTCGGAGGTAGACGTTGGTAAAGCAAACTTCAGGAACCTGCGAGGGGGAGACGTCTCGAATTTCCAATCTGTACCCCTGGGATACTACTTGTAGGATCCAGGGGTCCACTTGCGAGTGAGCCCACTGCGTGCTGAAACTCTTGAGACGACCCCCCACCGCACCTGTTTGTACGGCCCCAGCGTCATGCTGAGGACTTGGCAGAAGCGGTGGAAGGCTTCTGTTCCTGGGAATGGGCTGCCTGCTGCAGTCTTCTTCCCTTACCTCTATCCCTGGGCAGATATTATGGGGACGAAAGGACTGAGGCTGAAAAGACTATGTCTTTTTCTGCTGAGATGTGACTTGGGGTAAAAAAGGTGGATTTTCTAGCTGTTGCCGTGGCCACCAGGTCCGATGGACCGACCCCAAATAACTCCTCCCCTTTATACGGCAATACTTCCATGTGCCGTTTGGAATCTGCATCACCTGACCACTGTCGTGTCCATAAACATCGTCTGGCAGATATGGACATCGCACTTACTCTTGATGCCAGAGTTTCGCATATATAGAAATGCATCTTTTAAATGCTCTATAGTCAATAAAATACTGTCCCTGTCAAGGGTATCAATATTTCCAGTCAGGGAATCCGACCAAGCCACCCCAGCGCTGCCCATCCAGGCTGAGGCGATCGCTGGTCGCAGTATAACACCAGTATGTGTGTATATACTTTTTAGGATATTTTCCAACCTCCTATCAGTTGGCTCCTTGAGGGCGTCCGTATCTGGAGACGGTAACGCCACTTGTTTTTATAAGCGTGTGAGCGCCTTATCCACCCTAAGGTGTGTTTCCCAACGCGCCATAACTTCTGGCGGGAAAGGGTATACCGCCAATAATTTTCTATCGGGGGAAACCCACGTATCATCACACACTTCATTTAATTTATCCGATTCAGGAAAAACCACATGTAGTTTTTTCACACTCCACATAATACCCTTTTTTTTTTGTGGTACTTGTAGTATCAGAAATATGTAACACCTCCTTCATTGCCCTTAACAAGTAACGTGTGGCCCTAAAGGAAAATACGTTTGTTTCTTCACCGTCGACACTGGAGTCAGTGTCCGTGTCTGTGTCGACCGACTGAGGTAAAAGGACGTTTTAACGCCACTGACGGTGTTTTAGACGCCTGGACAGGTACTAATTGGTTTGCCGGCCGTCTCATGTCGTCAACCGACCTTGCAGCGTGTTGACATTATCACGTAATTCCTTAAATAAGCCATCCATTCCGGTGTCGACTCCCTAGAGAGTGACATCACCATTACCGGCAATTGCTCCGCCTCCTCACCAACATCGTCCTCATACATGTCGACACACAAGTACCGACACACAGCACACACACAGGGAATGCTCTGATAGAGGACAGGACCCCACTAGCCCTTTGGGGAGACAGAGGGAGAGTTTGCCAGCACACACCAGAAACGCTATAATTATACAGGGACAACCTTTATATAAGTGTTTTCCCTTATAGCATCTTAATATATAATCATATCGCCAAATAAGTGCCCCCCCTCTCTGTTTTAACCCTGTTTCTGTAGTGCAGTGCAGGGGAGAGCCTGGGAGCCTTCCCACCAGCATTTCTGTGAGGGAAAATGGCGCTGTGTGCTGAGGAGATAGGCCCCGCCCCTTTTTCGGCGGGCTTCTTCTCCCGTTTTTCTGAGACCTGGCAGGGGTTAAATACATCCATATAGCCCCAGAGGCTATATGTGATGTATTTTTAGCCAGAATAAGGTATTATACATTGCTGCCCAGGGCGCCCCCAGCAGCGCCCTGCACCCTCCGTGACCGCTTGGTGTAAAGTGTGTGACAACAATGGCGCACAGCTGCAGTGCTGTGCGCTACCTTCATGAAGACTGAAGAGCCTTCTGCCGCCTGTTTCCGGACCTTCAATCTTCAGCATCTGTAAGGGGGGTCGGCGGCGCGGCTCCGGGACGAACCCCAGGGTGAGACCTGTGTTCCGACTCCCTCTGGAGCTAATGGTGTCCAGTAGCCTAAGAAGCAAATCCATCCTGCACGCAGGTGAGTTCACTTCTCTCCCCTAAGTCCCTCGATGCAGTGAGCCTGTTGCCAGCAGGACTCACTGAAAATAAAAAACCTGAAAACTTTTTCTAAGCAGCTCTTTAGGAGAGCCACCTAGATTGCACCCTGCTCGGACGGGCACAAAAACCTAACTGAGGCTTGGAGGAGGGTCATAGGGGGAGGAGCCAGTACACACCACCTAATCCTAAAGCTTTATTTTTGTGCCCTGTCTCCTGCGGAGCCGCTATTCCCCATGGTCCTGACGGAGTCCCCAGCATCCACTTAGGACGTCAGAGAAATAAAGAAGATATTTCTAATAGATTCTTTGTATTTTTTATATACTCTGTATAGTGAAACCTCCGGCGTATACGTTAGTATGACAGACAAGGCTCCGCCTCACCGCACGTCACTGCTGTGCTCCCACCACGCAGATCTACCATTACCTCTTCTCCCAATCTCCTCCTCCCACGGCGTCATCCATTAGCTCTACGCAGTGCTGCAGGCAGTCACCTTTCTTCCTTGTCCATCCGCTGTACATGATATTATCTTCTTTTGTGTAAGGTTCCCCTCCCATGTGTACCTCTTCCTCCCATGTGTACCTCTGCCCCCATGTGTACCTCTGCCCCCACCTGTGTACCTCTGCCAGCGCCCCATGTGTACCTCTTCCTCCCATGTGTACCTCTGCCCCCATGTGTACCTCTGCCCCCCCATGTGTACCTCTGCCAGCGCCCCATGTGTACCTCTTCCTCCCATGTGTACCTCTGCCCCCATGTGTACCTCTGCCCCACCTGTGTACCTCTGCCCCCCCATGTGTACCTCTTCCTCCCATGTGTACCTCTGCCCCCATGTGTACCTCTGCCCCCATGTGTACCTGTGCCCCACCTGTGTACCTCTGCCAGCGCCCCATGTGTACCTCTGCCCCCCATGTGTACCTCTGCCCCCCCATGTGTACCTCTGCCAGCGCCCCATGTGTACCTCTTCCCCCCATGTGTACCTCTGCCCCCATGTGTACCTCTGCCCCATGTGTACCTCTGCCCCATGTGTACCTCTGCCCCCATGTGTACCTCTGCCCCATGTGTACCTCTGCCCCATGTGTACCTCTGCCAGCGCCCCATGTGTACCTCTGCCCCACCTGTGTACCTCTGCCCCATGTGTATCTCTGCCCCCACATGTGTACCTCTGCCCCCCATGTGTACCTCTCCCTCCCCATGTGTACCTCTGCCAGCTCCCCATGTGTACCTCTGCCCCCCCATGTGTCCCTCTGCCCCCCCATGTGTACCTCTTCCCCCCCATGTGTACCTCTGCCAGCGCCCCATGTGTACCTCTTCCCCCCATGTGTACCTCTGCCCCATGTGTACCTCGGCCCTCCCCATGTGTACCTCTCCCTCCCCATGTGTACCTCTGCCAGCTCCCCATGTGTACCTCTGCCAACCCCTCATGTGTACCTCTGCCCCCCCATGTGTACCTCTGCCCCCCCATGTGTACCTCTGCCAGCGCCCCATGTGTACCTCTGCCAGCGCCCCATGTGTACCTCTTCCCCCCCATATGTACCTCTGCCCCCATGTGTACCTCTGCCCCCCCATGTGTACCTCTGCCCCCACATGTGTACCTCTGCCCCTCATGTGTACCTCTCCCTCCCCATGTGTACCTCTGCCCTCCCCATGTGTACCTCTGCCCCATGTGTATCTCTGCCCCCACATGTGTACCTCTGCCCCCCCATGTGTACCTCTGCCAGCGCCCCATGTGTACCTCTTCCCCCATGTGTACCTCTTTCCCCCATGTGTACCTCTGCCTCATGTGTACCTCTGCCCTCCCCATGTGTACCTCTGCCCTCCCCATGTGTACCTCTGCCCCACCTGTGTACCTCTGCCAGCGCCCCATGTGTACCTCTTCCCCCCATGTGTACCTCTGCCCCCATGTGTACCTCTGCCCTCCCCATGTGTACCTCTGCCCCACCTGTGTACCTCTGCCCCATGTGTATCTCTGCCAGCGCTCCATGTGTACCTCTTCCCCCATGTGTACCTCTGCCCCCATGTGTACCTCTGCCCTCCCCATGTGTACCTCTGCCCCACCTGTGTACCACTGCCCCCCCATGTGTACCTCTGCCAGCGCCCCATGTGTACCTCTTCCCCCCATATGTACCTCTGCCCCATGTGTAACTCTGCCCTCCCCATGTGTACCTCTGCCCCACCTGTGTACCTCTGCCCCATGTGTATCTCTGCCAGCGCCCCATGTGTACCTCTTCCCCCCATGTGTACCTCTGCCCCCATGTGTACCTCTGCCCTCCCCATGTGTACCTCTGCCCCACCTGTGTACCTCTGCTCCATGTGTATCTCTGCCCCCACATGTGTACCTCTGCCCCTCATGTGTACCTCTCCCTCCCCATGTGTACCTCTGCCCTCCCCATGTGTACCTCTTTCCCCCATGTGTACCTCTTTCCCCCATGTGTACCTCTGCCTCATGTGTACCTCTGCCCTCCCCATGTGTACCTCTGCCCCACCTGTGTACCTCTGCCCCCCCATGTGTACCTCTGCCAGCGCCCCATGTGTACCTCTTCCCCCCATGTGTACCTCTGCCCCCATGTGTACCTCTGCCCTCCCCATGTGTACCTCTGCCCCACCTGTGTACCTCTGCCCCATGTGTATCTCTGCCAGCGCTCCATGTGTACCTCTTCCCCCCATGTGTACCTCTGCCCCCATGTGTACCTCTGCCCTCCCCATGTGTACCTCTGCCCCACCTGTGTACCACTGCCCCCCCATGTGTACCTCTGCCAGCGCCCCATGTGTACCTCTTCCCCCCATGTGTAACTCTGCCCTCCCCATGTGTACCTCTGCCCCACCTGTGTACCTCTGCCCCATGTGTATCTCTGCCAGCGCCCCATGTGTACCTCTTCCCCCCATGTGTACCTCTGCCCCCATGTGTACCTCTGCCCTCCCCATGTGTACCTCTGCCCCACCTGTGTACCTCTGCCCCATGTGTATCTCTGCCCCCACATGTGTACCTCTGCCCCTCATGTGTACCTCTCCCTCCCCATGTGTACCTCTGCCCTCCCCATGTGTACCTCTGCCCCCCCCATGTGTACCTCTGCCCCATGTGTATCTCTGCCCCCACATGTGTACCTCTGCCCCCCATGTGTACCTCTCCCTCCCCATGTGTATCTCTGCCAGCTCCCCATGTGTACCTCTGCCAGCTCCCCATGTGTACCTCTGCCAGCCCCTCATGTGTACCTCTGCCCCCCATGTGTACCTCTGCCCCCCATGTGTTCCTCTGCCTCCCCATGTGTACCTCTGCCCCCATGTGTATTTCTGCCCCCACATGTGTACCTCTGCTTCTCCCAGTCCATGTGGGCCTCCGAGTCCTTCCCTGCTAATGTGTACCTGTACGCCTTACTGCACGTGTGCCTCGGTCACCCCCTTCATTTGTGTGCCTCGCTGTCTCTGTATGTCTCTTTATCCTATCTATCCCCCCCATATGCACCCACAACCCAGTATGCTTTGCACCCCAGCTTCCCTGCATTCATCTTCCACTTCTTCCCCCTTTACGCTATTCAGAAGCGGCGTGTAAGGTCACAACCGTATTCTACACCACATAGTGGTATCTAAGGGGGAAATCCAGTTACCCGGGAACACGGCCTGATTAAGGGTTCCAGCCGCACTAGGCTAATACAGAAGGGCATTCTGGTATAGGGTGAATACAGTAAGAGGGATATCCTACAAACACGCAGAATGATAACCAGACGCATGTACATCGGAGAGAGCTGTGTTATCTGCGGGTTGCTAGCCAGGTGTATATGCACGGAATACTTTAACAATTGGCAGAACTAGTGAGCCTCGTGTGATTGGCTGATCGTGAATACAGCGCTGTCACTGATTGGCCCTTCCTTCGTTGCTTGGGCAGATTAGTGCACTCGTGTACATGTTTGCACACGAGAGGGAGAGGAGTTCATACTCTTCTATGGAGGTTACGCTTTATTGGTGCCGAATAGCGAATGCAGAGACCACAAGCAAAACAAACGGACAAAAATATGGAGGCAAAGCTGACACATATTCCGCCAGTGCAGTTTGGGACTGATCTCAAGATGTGCTGGATGAAAACGTTAATTATGCTAACTCAGCATCAAGGTCTATGTAACCCAGGTGCCCCCTAATCATTAGCGCCCCTAGGCAACCGCCTAGGTTCCCCTAATGGTAGTGCTGACCATACGTGACACACACTTTGGGCTAGATGCATCCTCGCTTGGAGAGTGAAAAAAATAAGATTTTAAACCTACCGGTAAATCTTTTTCTCCTAGTCCGTAGAGGATGCTGGGGACTCCGTAAGGACCATGGGGTATAGACGGGCTCCGCAGGAGACATGGGCACTATAAAGAACTTTAGAATGGGTGTGAACTGGCTCCTCCCTCTATGCCCCTCCTCCAGACCTCAGTTAGAGAACTATGCCCAGAAGAGACGGACAGTACGAGGAAAGGATTTTTGTTAATCCAAGGGCAAGATTCATACCAGCCACACCATCCACACCGTATAACATGGAATATACGCAACCAGTTAACAGTATGAACAAAAAACAGCATCAGGCAAAGACCGATTTCAACTGTAACATAACCCTTATGTAAGCAATAACTATATACAAGCCTTGCAGAAAGTAGTCCGCACTGGGACGGGCGCCCAGCATCCACTACGGACTAGGAGAAAAAGATTTACCGGTAGGTTTAAAATCTTATTTTCTCTTACGTCCTAGAGGATGCTGGGGACTCCGTAAGGACCATGGGGTTTATACCAAAGCTCCAGACCTGGACGGGAGAGTGCGGATGACTCTGCAGCACCGATTGAGCAAACGCAAGGTCCTCATCAGCCAGGGTATCAAACTTGTAGAATTTTGCAAAAGTGTTTGAACCCGACCAAGTAGCTGCTCGGCAAAGCTGTAATGCCGAGACGCCCCGGGCAGCCGCCCAAGAAGAGCCCACCTTCCTAGTGGAATGGGCCTTTACCGAATTTGGTAACGGCAATCCAGCCGTAGAATGAGCCTGCTGAATCGTGTTACAGATCCAGCGTACAATAGTCTGCTTCGAAGCAGGAGCGCCAACTTTGTTGGCTGCATACAGGACAAACAGTGCCTCTGTTTTCCTAACCCGAGCCGTCCTGGCTACATACACTTTTAAGGCCCTGACTACATCCAGGGATTTGGAGTCCTCCAAGTCACCCGCAGCCACAGGCACCACAATAGGTTGGTTCATATGAAATGATGAAACCACCTTGGGCAAAAATTGAGGACGAGTCCTCAACTCCGCTCTATTCACATGGAAAATGTGAGACAAGGCCGCCAATTCGGACACCTGCCTTGCAGATGCCAAGGCCAATAACATGACCACCTTCCAAGTGAGAAATTTTAATTCAACCTTTTGAAGAGGTTCAAACCAGTGAGATTTTAGGAACCGTAACACCACGTTAAGGTCCCATGGTGCCACTGGGGGCATAAAAGGAGGCTGGATGTGCAGCACTCCCTTTACAAAAGTCTGGACTTCTGGGAGAGAAGCCAATTCCTTCTGAAAGAATATAGATAGGGCTGAAATCTGTACCTTAATGGAACCTAACTTCAGGCCCATATCCACTCCTGTCTGTAGAAAGTGGAGAAAACGGCCCAGGTGGAAATCCTCCATAGGAGCATTCTTGGCTTCACACCAAGATACATACTTCCTCCAGATACAGTGATAATGTTTCGCTGTCACCTCCTTCCTAGCCTTTATCAGCGTAGGGATGACTTCTTCCGGAATACCTTTCCCAGCTAGGATTCGGTGTTCAACCGCCATGCTGTCAAACGTAACCGCGGTAAGTCTTGGAACACGCAGGGCCCCTGCTGTAACAGGTCCTCCCTGAGAGGAAGAGGCCACGGATCTTCTGTGAGCATTTCCTGAAGATCTGAGTACCAGGCCCTTCGAGGCCAACCTGGAAAAATTAGTATTGTCTGCACTCTTTTTCGTCTTATGATCCTCAATATTTTTGAGATGAGAGGAAGGGGAGGGAACACATAGACCGACTGAAACACCCATGGTGTCACCAGGGCGTCTACCGCTACTGCCTGAGGGTCCCTTGACCTGGCACAATACCTCCGAAGCTTCTTGTTGAGGCGTGACGCCATCATGTCTATTTGAGGAATTCCCCAAAGACTTGTTATCTCTGCAAAAACGTCTTGATGAAGTCCCCACTCTCCTGGATGGAGATCGTGCCTGCTGAGGAAGTCTGAGAAAGTCAGAGAAAATGGTGCTGGTTAGTGCTGAGGGATCAAGCTCCGCCACCTCCAGCGGCGGGCTTCGGTCCCGCTCAATTTTGTAATACTGGCGGGGGATTATTATAACTACTGCCTCCGCAGCCTATATATTTGTATTTGCCAGTCCTAGAAGTTTATATTGCTGCCCAGGGCGCCCCCCCTGCGCCCTGCACCCATCAGTGCCTGCAGTGTGTGTTGTGTGTGGGAGCAATGGCGCACAGCGTTACCGCTGCGCGCTTACCTCAGGGAAGATCTGAAGTCTTCTGCCGCCTTTGAAGTCTTCTGCCGCCTTTGAAGTCTTCTTTCTTCTTATACTCACCCGGCTTCTGTCTTCCGGCTCTGTGAGGAGGACGAGGGAGCGGCTCCAGGACGAACGGCGAGGGGAGACCTACGTTCCGACTCCCTCTGGAGCTAATGGTGTCCAGTAGCCTAAGAAGCAGAGCCTAGCAGTTAAGTAGGTCTTCTTCTCTCTCCTCAGTCCCACGATGCAGGGAGCCTGTTGCCAGCAGAGCTCCCTGAAAATAAAAAATCTAACAAAATACTTTTTTCAGAGAAACGCAGGAGAGCTCCCCTGTAATGCACCCAGTCTCCTCTGGGCATAGGAACTAACTGAGGTCTGGAGGAAGGGCATAGACGGAGGAGCCAGTGCACACCCATTCTAAAGTTCTTTATAGTGCCCATGTCTCCTGCGGAGCCCGTCTATACCCCATGGTCCTTACGGAGTCCCCAGCATCCTCTAGGACGTAAGAGAAATGGAAAGTGATAAACTTCCAGCCAATCAGATCCTGTCATTTTTCAAACAGGGCTTGTGACATGGCAGGAGCTGATTGGCTGGTACTTTTTCTTTCTCCATTTTATCATTCTCCGAGCGATGATGCATCTACTGTAGCCCTCTTTCTGATTTCTACAACAATTAGGCTGTTTTAGACCGAATTATCTGACGAGTAGCTCTTGCCACAATACCCAGGGACTAAATCAATGGCACCTTGGTCACACAAGATTAAAGTGTACAGTATTACCATCCAAAAGAATTTACTGGATTTACTAAATACTACCACCTAATTATGGCCCTCATTCCGAGTTGATCGCTCGCTAGCTACTTTTAGCAGCCGTGCAAACGCATAGTCGCCGCCCACGGGGGAGTGTATTTACGCTTTGCAAGTGTGCAATCGCCTGTGCAGCCGAGCGGGACGAAAAAGTTTTTTGCAGTTTCAGAGTAGCTCTGAACTTACTCAGCCCTTGCGATCACTTCAGCCTGTCCGGTCCCGGAATTGACGTCAGACGCCCGTGCTGCAAACGCCTGCATTTTCCCTACCACTCCCAGAAAACGGTCAGTTGACACCCACAAACGCCCTCTTTCTGTCAATCTCCTTGCGATCACCCGTGAGAAAATGGATTTGTCGCTAGAAGCATTGCCTGGCAATGATGCTGTTTGTACCCGTACGACGTGCGTGCGCTTTGTGGTGCATACGCATGCGCAGTAGTAACCTGATCGCTGCGCTGCGAAACTTGGTACGATCAATTCGGAATGACCCCCTATATGCAGGTGTGTAGCGAGGGTGGCTCCGGTGGAGCGCGAGCTCCGGGGCGCCAGAAGAGTTAGAGGGCGCGCCGTTGAGTAACATATATATGCGGCTCTACTGTGGCATAACATGTATAAACGTCTCTACTGTGGGGTAACATGTATAAGTGGTTGTACTGTGTGGCGTAAAGTGTATAAGGGATTTTACTGTGTGGCGTAAAGTGTATAAGGGCTACTACTGTGGTGTAATGTGAAAAAAATAAGATTTTACTCACCGGTAAATCTATTTCTCGTAGTCCGTAGTGGATGCTGGGAACTCCGTAAGGACCATGGGGAATAGACGGGCTCCGCAGGAGACTGGGCACTCTAAGAAAGGAATTAGATCTACTGGTGTGCACTGGCTCCTCCCTCTATGCCCCTCCTCCAGACCTCAGTTAGGGAAACTGTGCCCGGAAGAGCTGACACAATAAGGAAAGGATTTGGAATCCCGGGTAAGACTCATACCAGCCACACCAATCACACCGTATAACTCGTGATAATATACCCAGTTAACAGTATGAATAACAACTGAGCCTCACGAACAGATGGCTCATAACAATAACCCTTTAGTTAGGCAATAACTATATACAAGTATTGCAGACAATCCGCACTTGGGACGGGCTCCCAGCATCCACTACGGACTACGAGAAATAGATTTACCGGTGAGTAAAATCTTATTTTCTCTAACGTCCTAGTGGATGCTGGGGACTCCGAAAGGACCATGGGGAATAGCGGCTCCGCAGGAGACTGGGCACAAAGTAAAAGCTTTAGGACTAGCTGGTGTGCACTGGCTCCTCCCCCTATGACCCTCCTCCAAGCCTCAGTTAAGATTTTGTGCCCGAACGAGAAGGGTGCAATCTAGGTGGCTCTCCTGAGCTGCTTAGAGTAAAAGTTTAAATAGTTTTTTTTATTTTCAGTGAGACCTGCTGGCAACAGGCTCACTGCATCGAGGGACTAAAGGGAGAAGAAGCGAACTCACCTGCGTGCAGAGTGGATTGGGCTTCTTAGGCTACTGGACATTAGCTCCAGAGGGACGATCACAGGCCCAGCCATGGATGGGTCCCGGAGCCGCGCCGCCGGCCCCCTTACAGAGCCAGAAGAGTGAAGAGGTCCGGAAAATCGGCGGCAGAAGACGTCCTGTCTTCAATAAGGTAGCGCACAGCACCGCAGCTGTGCGCCTATGCTCTCAGCACACTTCACACTCCGGTCACTGAGGGTGCAGGGCGCTGGGGGGGGGGCGCCCTGGGACGCAATGAAAATACCTTAAATGGCTAAAAATACATCACATATAGCTCCTGGGCTATATGGATGTATTTAACCCCTGCCAGTTTTCCACAAAAAAGCGGGAGAAAGGCCGCCGAAAAAGGGGCGGAGCCTATCTCCTCAGCACACAAGCGCCATTTTTTCCTCACAGCTCCGTTGGAGGAAGGCTCCCTGACTCTCCCCTGCAGTCCTGCACAACAGAAACAGGGTAAAACAAGAGAGGGGGGGCACTAAATTGGCATATTAATATATACAGCAGCTATATTAGGGAAAAACACTTATATAAGGTTATCCCTGTATATATATAGCGCTCTGGTGTGTGCTGGCAAACTCTCCCTCTGTCTCCCCAAAGGGCTAGTGGGGTCCTGTCCTCTATCAGAGCATTCCCTGTGTGTGTGCTGTGTGTCGGTACGCTGTGTCGACATGTATGAGGAGGAAAATGGTGTGGAGGCGGAGCAATTGCCTGTGTTAGTGATGTCACCCCCTAGGGAGTCGACACCTGACTGGATGGTCTTATGGAAAGAATTACGTGATAGTGTCGGCACTTTACAAAAGACTGTTGACGACATGAGACAGCCGGCAAATCAGTTAATACCTGTACAGGCGTCTCAAACACCGTCAGGGGCTATAAAACGCCCGTTACCTCAGGTCGATACAGACACTGACACGGACACTGACTCCAGTGTCGACGGTGAGGAAACAAACGTATTTTCCAGTAGGGCCACACGTTACATGATCACGGCAATGAAGGAGGTTTTGAACATTTCTGATACTACAAGTACCACAAAAAAGGGTATTATGTGGGGTGTGAAAAAACTACCCGTAGTTTTTCCTGAATCAGATGAATTAAATGAGGTGTGTGATAAAGCGTGGGTTTCCCCCGATAAAAAACTGCTAATTTCTAAAAAATTATTGGCATTATACCCTTTCCCGCCAGAGGTTAGGGCGCGTTGGGAAACACCCCCTAGCGTAGATAAGGCGCTCACACGCTTATCAAAACAAGTGGCGTTACCGTCCCCTGATACGGCCACCCTCAAGGAACCAGCTGATAGGAAGCTGGAAAATATCCTTAAAAGTATATACACACATACTGGTATTATACTGCGACCAGCAATCGCCTCAGCCTGGATGTGCAGTGCTGGGGTGGCTTGGTCGGATTCCCTGACTGAAAATATTGATACCCTGGACAGGGACAATATATTATTGACTATAGAGCATTTAAAGGATGCATTTCTATATATGCGAGATGCACAGAGGGATATTTGCACTCTGGCATCAAGAGTAAGTGCGATGTCCATTTCTGCCAGAAGAGGATTATGGACGCGACAGTGGTCAGGGGATGCGGATTCCAAACGGCATATGGAAGTATTGCCGTATAAAGGGGAGGAGTTATTTGGGGTCGGTCTATCGGACCTGGTGGCCACGGCAACGGCTGGAAAATCCACCTTTTTACCCCAAGTCACCTCGCAGCAGAAAAAGATACCGTCTTTTCAGGCTCAGTCCTTTCGTCCCCATAAGGGCAAGCGGGCAAAAGGCCACTCATATCTGCCCCGGGGCAGAGGAAGGGGAAAAAGACTGCAGCAAACAGCCTCTTCCCACGAACAGAAGCCCTCCCCCGCTTCTGCCAAGTCCTCAGCATGACGCTGGAGCCTTACAAGCGGACTCAGGCACGGTGGGGGCCCGTCTCAAGAATTTCAGCGCGCAGTGGGCACACTCGCAAGTGGACCCCTGGATCCTGCAGGTAGTATCTCAGGGGTACAAATTGGAATTCGAGACGTCTCCCCCTCGCCGGTTCCTGAAGTCTGCTTTACCAACGTCTCCCCCCGACAGGGAGGCGGTATTGGAAGCCATTCACAAGCTGTATTCCCAGCAGGTGATAATCAAGGTACCCCTCCTACAACAGGGAAAGGGGTATTATTCCACGCTGTTTGTGGTACCGAAGCCGGACGGCTCGGTGAGACCCATTTTAAATCTGAAATCCTTGAACACTTACATAAAAAGGTTCAAGTTCAAGATGGAGTCACTCAGAGCAGTGATAGCGAACCTGGAAGAAGGGGACTATATGGTGTCTCTGGACATCAAGGATGCTTACCTCCATGTCCCAATTTGCCCTTCTCACCAAGGGTACCTCAGGTTTGTGGTACAGAACTGTCACTATCAGTTTCAGACGCTGCCGTTTGGATTGTCCACGGCACCCCGGGTCTTTACCAAGGTAATGGCCGAAATGATGATTCTTCTTCGAAGAAAAGGCGTCTTAATTATCCCTTACTTGGACGATCTCCTGATAAGGGCAAGGTCCAGAGAACAGTTAGAGGTCGGAGTAGCACTATCTCAAGTAGTACTACGACAGCACGGATGGATTCTAAATATTCCAAAATCGCAGCCGATTCCGACGACACGTCTGCTGTTCCTAGGGATGATTCTGGACACAGTACAGAAAAAGGTGTTTCTCCCGGAGGAGAAAGCCAAGGAGTTATCCGACCTAGTCAGGAACCTCCTAAGACCAGGCCAAGTGTCAGTACATCAATGCACAAGGGTCCTGGGAAAGATGGTGGCTTCTTACGAAGCGATTCCATTCGGCAGACTCCACGCAAGAACTTTTCAGTGGGATCTGCTGGACAAATGGTCCGGATCGCATCTTCAAATGCATCAGCGGATAACCCTGTCTCCAAGGACAAGGGTGTCTCTCCTGTGGTGGTTACAGAGTGCTCATCTCCTAGAGGGCCGCAGATTCGGCATTCAGGATTGGGTCCTGGTGACCACGGATGCCAGCCTGAGAGGCTGGGGAGCAGTCACACAGGGAAGAAATTTCCAGGGCTTGTGGTCAAGCATGGAAACGTCACTTCACATTAATATCCTGGAACTAAGGGCCATTTACAATGCCCTAAGTCAGGCAAGACCTCTGCTTCAGGGTCAGCCGGTGTTGATCCAGTCGGACAACATCACGGCAGTCGCCCACGTAAACAGACAGGGCGGCACAAGAAGCAGGAGGGCAATGATGGAAGTGGCAAGGATTCTTCGCTGGGCGGAGAATCATGTGATAGCACTGTCAGCAGTGTTCATTCCGGGAGTGGACAACTGAGAAGCAGACTTCCTCAGCAGACACGATCTTCACCCGGGGGAGTGGGGACTTCACCCAGAAGTCTTCCACATGATTGTGAACCGTTGGGAAAAACCAAAGGTGGACATGATGGCGTCCCGCCTCAACAAAAAACTGGACAGATATTGCGCCAGGTCAAGGGACCCTCAGGCAATAGCTGTGGACGCTCTGGTAACACCGTGGGTGTACCAGTCAGTGTATGTGTTCCCTCCTCTTCCTCTCATACCAAAAGTACTAAGAATCATAAGAAGGAGAGGAGTAAAGACTATACTCGTGGCTCCGGATTGGCCAAGAAGGACTTGGTACCCGGAAATTCAAGAGATGCTCACGGAAGACCCGTGGCTTCTACCTCTAAGAAAGGACCTGCTCCAGCAGGGACCATGTCTGTTCCAAGACTTACCGCGGCTGCGTATGGCGGTTGAACGCCGGATCCTGAAGGAAAAAGGCATTCCGGATGAAGTCATCCCTACCCTGATCAAAGCCAGGAAGGATGTACCCATACAACATTATCACCGTATTTGGCGTAAATATGTTGCGTGGTGCGAGGCCAGGAAGGCCCCTACAGAGGAATTTCAACTGGGTCGTTTCCTGCATTTCCTGCAAACAGGACTGTCTATGGGCCTCAAATTAGGGTCCATTAAGGTTCAAATTTCGGCCCTGTCAATATTCTTCCAAAAAGAACTGGCTTCTGTTCCTGAAGTTCAGACGTTTGTCAAGGGAGTACTGCATATACAGCCTCCTTTTGTGCCTCCAGTGGCACCTTGGGATCTCAATGTAGTTTTGGGATTCCTAAAATCACATTGGTTTGAACCACTCACCACTGTGGACTTAAAATATCTCACATGGAAAGTGGTAATGCTGTTAGCCCTGGCTTCAGCCAGGCGTGTCTCAGAATTGGCGGCTTTATCCTATAAAAGCCCTTACTTAATTTTTCATACGGACAGGGCAGAATTGAGGACTCGTCCTCAATTTCTTCCTAAGGTGGTTTCAGCATTTCACTTAAACCAGCCTATTGTGGTGCCTGCGGCTACTAGGGACTTGGAGGATTCCAAGTTGCTGGACGTAGTCAGGGCCCTGAAAATATGTTTCCAGGACGGCTGGAGTCAGAAAATCTGATTCGCTGTTTATCCTGTATGCACCCAGCAAGCTGGGTGCTCCTGCTTCTAAGCAGACGATTGCTCGTTGGATTTGTAGTACAATTCAGCTTGCACATTCTGTGGCAGGCCTGCCACAGCCAAAATCTGTAAAAGCCCATTCCACACGGAAAGTGGGCTCATCTTGGGCGGCTGCCCGAGGGGTCTCGGCTTTACAACTTTGCCGAGCAGCTACTTGGTCAGGGGCAAACACGTTTGCTAAATTCTACAAATTTGATACCCTGGCTGAGGAGGACCTGGAGTTCTCTCATTCGGTGCTGCAGATTCATCCGCACTCTCCCGCCCGTTTGGGAGCTTTGGTATAATCCCCATGGTCCTTTCGGAGTCCCCAGCATCCACTAGGACGTTAGAGAAAATAAGAATTTACTTACCGATAATTCTATTTCTTATAGTCCGTAGTGGATGCTGGGAGCCCATCCCAAGTGCGGATTGTCTGCATTACTTGTACATAGTTATTGTTACAAAAATCGGGTTATTGTTGTTGTGAGCCATCTTTTCAGAGGCTCCTTCTGTTATCATGCTGTTAACTGGGTTCAGATCACAAGTTGTACGGTGTGATTGGTGTGGCTGGTATGAGTCCTACCCGGGATTCAAAATCCTTCCTTATTGTGTACGCTCGTCCGGGCACAGTATCCTAACTGAGGCTTGGAGGAGGGCCATAGGGGGAGGAGCCAGTGCACACCAGCTAGTCCTAAAGCTTTTACTTTGTGCCCAGTCTCCTGCGGAGCCGCTATTCCCCATGGTCCTTTCGGAGTCCCCAGCATCCACTACGGACTATGAGAAATAGAATTATCGGTAAGTAAATTCTTATTTTCTCTGACGTCCTAGTGGATGCTGGGAACTCCGTAAGGACCATGGGGATTATACCAAAGCTCCCAAACGGGCGGGAGAGTGCGGGTGACTCTGCAGCACCGAATGAGCAAACTCAAGGTCCTCCTCAGCCAGGGTATCAAACTTGTAGAATTTTGCAAACGTGTTTGATCCCGACCAGGTAGCAGCTCGGCAAAGTTGAAAAGCCGAGACCCCTCGGGCAGCCGCCCAAGAAGAGCCCACCTTACTCGTGGAATGGGCCTTGACTGATTTAGGATGCGGCAGTCCAGCCGCAGAATGTGCAAGTTGAATCGTGGAGCAGATCCAGCGAGCAATAGTCTGCTTAGAAGCAGGAGCACCCAGCTTGTTGGGTGCATGCAGGATAAACAGCGAGTCAGTTTTTCTGACTCTAGCCGTCCTGGAGACATAGATTTTCAGGGCCCGGACTACGTCCCGCAACTTGGAAGCCTCCAAGTCCCGAGCAGCCGCAGGCACCACTATAGGTTGGTTCAAATGAAACGCTGATACCACCTTAGGGAGGAATTGGGGACGCGTCCTCAATTCTGCTCTGTCCATATGGAAGATCAGATAGGGGCTTTTACAGGACAAAGCCGCCAATTCTGACACCCGCCTAGCCGAAGCCAAGGCCAAAAGCATGACCACTTTCCACGTGAGATATTTTAAATCCACGGTCTGAAGTGGCTCAAACCAATGTGATTTTAGGAAATCCAACACAACGTTGAGATCCCAAGGTGCCACTGGGGGCACAAAAGGGGGCTGAATATGCAGCACTCCCTTAACAAACGTCTGAACTTCAGGCAGTGAAGCCAGTTCTTTTTTAAAGAAAATAGACAGGGCTGAAATCTGGACTTTAATGGATCCCAATTTTAGGCCCATAGTCACTCCTGACTGTAGGAAGTGCAGAAATCTACCCAGCTGAAATTCTTCTGTGGGGGCCTTCATAGCCTCACACCAAGCAACATATTTTCGCCATATACGGTGATAATGCTTTGCTGTCACATCTTTCCTAGCTTTTATCAGCGTAGGAATGACTTCAACCGGAATGCCCTTTTCCATCAGGATCCGGCGTTCAACCGCCATGCCGTCAAACGCAGCCGCGGTAAGTCTTGGAACAGACAGGGCCCCTGCTGTAGCAGGTCCTGTTTGAGAGGCAGAGGCCAAGGGTCCTCTGAGAGCATTTCTTGCAGTTCCGGGTACCAAGTCCTTCTTGGCCAATCCGGAACGACGAGTATAGTTCTTACTCCTCTCTTTCTTATTATCCTCAGCACCTTTGGTATGAGAGGAAGAGGAGGGAACACATAAACCGACTGGTACACCCACGGTGTCACTAGAGCGTCCACAGCTATCGCCTGAGGGTCCCTTGACCTGGTGCAATATCTTTTTAGCTTTTTGTTTAGGCGGGACGCCATCATGTCCACCTGTGGCCTTCCCCAACGGTTTACAATCAGTTGGAAGACTTCTGGATGAAGTCCCCACTCTTCCGGGTGGAGGTCGTGCCTGCTGAGGAAGTCTGCTTCCCAGTTGTCCACTCCCGGAATGAACACTGCTGACAGTGCTATCACGTGATTTTCCGCCCATCGGAGAATCCTTGTGGCTTCTGCCATCGCCATCCTGCTTCTTGTGCCGCCCTGTCGGTTTACATGGGCGACCGCCGTGATGTTGTCTGACTGAATCAGCACCGGCTGGTTTTGAAGCAGGGGTCTTGCCTGACTTAGGGCATTGTAAATGGCCCTTAGTTCCAGAATATTTATGTGTAGGGAAGCCTCCTGACTCGACCATTGTCCTTGGAAGTTTCTTCCCTGAGTCACTGCCCCCCAACCTCGGAGGCTTGCATCCGTAGTCACCAGGACCCAGTCCTGTATGCCGAATCTGCGGCCCTCGAGTAGATGAGCACTCTGTAGCCACCACAGCAGAGACACCCTGGCCCTCGGGGACAGGGTGATCAGCCGATGCATCTGAAGATGCAATCCGGACCACTTGTCTAACAGATCCCACTGAAAGATCCTTGCATGGAACCTGCCGAATGGAATTGCTTCGTAAGAAGCTACCATCTTTCCCAGGACTCGCGTGCAGTGATGCAATGACACCTGTTTTGGTTTAAGGAGGTCTCTGACCAGAGATGACAACTCCTTGGCCTTCTCCTCCGGGAGAAACACCTTCTTCTGTTCTGTGTCCAGAATCATACTCAGGAACAGCAGACGCGTCGTAGGAACCAGCTGCGACTTTGGAATATTCAGAATCCAGCCGTGCTGTTGTAGCACTTCCTGAGATAGTGCTACTCCGACCAACAACTGCTCCCTGGACCTCGCCTTTATAAGGAGATCGTCCAAATATGGGATAATTATAACTCCCTTCCTTCGAAGGAGTATCATCATTTCGGCCATTACCTTGGTAAATACCCTCGGTGCCGTGGACAGACCAAACGGCAACGTCTGGAATTGGTAATGGCAGTCTTGTACCACAAAACGGAGGTACACCTGGTGAGGTGGATAAATGGGGACATGCAGGTACGCATCCTTGATGTCCAGTGATACCATGTAATCCCCTTCTTCCAGGCTTGCAATAACCGCACTGAGTGATTCCATTTTGAACTTGAACCTTCTTATATAAGTGTTCAAGGATTTTAAATTTAGAATGGGTCTCACCGAACCGTCTGGTTTCGGTACCACAAACATTGTGGAATAGTAACCCCGTCCCTGTTGAAGGAGGGGAACTTTGATTATCACCTGCTGGAGGTACAGCTTGTGAATTGCCGCCAGTACTACCTCCCTGTCCGGGGGAGTAGCTGGCAAGGCTGATTTGAGGTAACGGCGAGGGGGAGACGTCTCGAATTCCAGCTTGTATCCGTGAGATACCACTTGTAGAACCCAGGGATCCACCTGTGAGCGAACCCACCGGTCGCTGAAGTTCCGTAGACGGGCCCCCACCGCACCTGGCTCCACCAGTGGAGCCCCAGCGTCATGTGGTGGATTTAGTGGAAGCAGGGGAGGATTTTTGTTCTTGGGAACTGGCTGTATGGTGCAGCTTTTTCCCTCTACCCCTGCCTCTGGGCAGAAAGGACGCGCCTTTAACCCGCTTGCCTTTCTGGGGCCGAAAGGACTGTACCTGATAATACAGTGCTTTCTTTGGCTGTGAGGGAACCTGGGGTAAAAATGTCGACTTCCCAGCTGTCGCTGTGGAAACGAGGTCCGAGAGACCATCCCCAAACAATTCCTCACCCTTGTAAGGCAAAACCTCCATGTGCCTTTTAGAATCCGCATCACCTGTCCACTGCCGAGTCCATAATACTCTCCTGGCAGAAATGGACATTGCATTTATTCTAGAAGCCAGCCGGCAAATATCCCTCTGAGCATCTCTCATGTATAAGACTACGTCTTTAATATGCTCTATGGTTAGCAATATAGTGTCCCTGTCCAGGGAATCAATATTATCAGACAGGGAATCAGACCACGCAGCTGCAGCACTGCACATCCATGCTGAAGCAATAGCAGGTCTCAGTATAGTACCTGAGTGTGTATATACAGACTTCAGGATAGCCTCCTGCTTTCTATCCGCAGGCTCCTTTAAGGCGGCCGTATCCTGAGACGGTAGTGCCACCTTTTTTGACAAGCGTGTGAGCGCTTTATCCACCCTCGGGGATGTCTCCCAACGTCCCCTGTCCTCTGGCGGGAAAGGGTACGCCATTAGTAACTTTTTAGAAATCACTACTTTTTTATTAGGGGAAGCCCACGCTTCTTCACACACTTCATTTAACTCATCTGAAGGGGGAAAAACCACTGGTTGTTTTTTCTCCCCAAACATAATACCCTTTTTAGTGGTACTTGGGTTAATGTCAGAAATGTGCAACACATTTTTCATTTCCGTAATCATGCAACGGATAGCCCTAGTGGAATGTACATTAGTCTCGTCGTCGTCGACACTGGAGTCAGACTCCGTGTCGACATCTGTGTCTGCCATCTGAGGTAGCGGGCGTTTTTGAGCCCCTGATGGCCTTTGAGACGCCTGGGCAGGCACGGGCTGAGAAGCCGGCTGTCCCACGGCTGTTACGTCATCCAGCCTTTTATGTAAGGAGTTGACACTGTCGGTTAATACCTTCCACATATCCATCCACTCTGGTGTCGACCCCGCAGGGGGTGACTTCACATTTATCGGCACCTGCTCCGCCTCCACATAAGCCTCCTCATCAAACATGTCGACACAGCCGTACCGACACACCGCACACACACAGGGAATGCTCTGACTGAGGACAGGACCCCACAAAGTCCTTTGGGGAGACAGAGAGAGAGTATGCCAGCACACACCACAGCGCTATATAAACAGGGATTTACACTACACAAAGTGATTTTCCCTATAGCAGCTATACAGGTTGAGTATCCCATATCAAGAGACAGGATGGGGATTAACCCCTGGTGTCCCCCAGCACACCAAACTATATGGGTAACATGACTTGAAAACCTACATATAATAGAAATCCAGAGGTCTTCGTTACATATATCTGCAGAAATATGGCAAAGCCACCAGGCCTCGACAAGGCTCCTCTGATGCTGGTGGTCCTAAACCTAATACTATATCTGGGCCTGGGGTGCAGAACCCCACAAACCGGCATAGGCCAGCCACCCCAAGGCAGCACACATGTGAGAAGGTAAAGTGTTAGTATGTGTTAATTAAAGGGAACGCAAAATCTGTATACAAAAAGTGATACACTAGTGACGGTGTAATTAAAAGACCTAAAGGATTAATAACAGTGTTAAGGGGGGTGCTAAATAAATATAATAGTGTGCTACCCCACAGCAGCCCAGCCACTCCAATCAGGGGGAACTGCACCCCAGACCCATTTCCAGTACTAATAATAATAATAATAATAATAATAATAATAATAATAATAGCCCTTCTGGGTCATACTAAATATAGTGCCACATGATAATGGCACCTAACAGATATACCCAAATTGAGAGCTAACTTACCTGGAGCCACCCCTGGGATCTCCATATGGCACTGTAGGAACCAGCATGCCCTCCAAACACTGGTCCCATCTATGCCTCTCATACTAGCAAAACAGAATGCAAGTTGCTCATATCAATCTGACAATATACTTCAGGTGCTTGAAAGGGAGGGGTAATTCTAAGCAAGAGACAGGATGGGGATTAACCCCTGGTGTCCCCCAGCACACCAAACTATATGGGTAACATGACTTGAAAACCTACATATAATAGAAATCCAGAGGTCTTCGTTACATATATCTGCAGAAATATGGCAAAGCCACCAGGCCTCGACAAGGCTCCTCTGATGCTGGTGGTCCTAAACCTAATACTATATCTGGGCCTGGGGTGCAGAACCCCACAAACCGGCATAGGCCAGCCACCCCAAGGCAGCACACATGTGAGAAGGTAAAGTGTTAGTATGTGTTAAAGGGAACGCAAAATCTGTATACAAAAAGTGATACACTAGTGACGGTGTAATTAAAAGACCTAAAGGATTAATAACAGTGTTAAGGGGGGTGCTAAATAAATATAATAGTGTGCTACCCCACAGCAGCCCAGCCACTCCAATCAGGGGGAACTGCACCCCAGACCCATTTCCAGTACTAATAATAATAATAATAATAATAATAATGATAATAATAATAATAGCCCTTCTGGGTCATACTAAATATAGTGCCACATGATAATGGCACCTAACAGATATACCCAAATTGAGAGCTAACTTACCTGGAGCCACCCCTGGGATCTCCATATGGCACTGTAGGAACCAGCATGCCCTCCAAACACTGGTCCCATCTATGCCTCTCATACTAGCAAAACAGAATGCAAGTTGCTCATATCAATCTGACAATATACTTCAGGTGCTTGAAAGGGAGGGGTAATTCTAAGCAAGAGACAGGATGGGGATTAACCCCTGGTGTCCCCCAGCACACCAAACTATATGGGTAACATGACTTGAAAACCTACATATAATAGAAATCCAGAGGTCTTCGTTACATATATCTGCAGAAATATGGCAAAGCCACCAGGCCTCGACAAGGCTCCTCTGATGCTGGTGGTCCTAAACCTAATACTATATCTGGGCCTGGGGTGCAGAACCCCACAAACCGGCATAGGCCAGCCACCCCAAGGCAGCACACATGTGAGAAGGTAAAGTGTTAGTATGTGTTAATTAAAGGGAACGCAAAATCTGTATACAAAAAGTGATACACTATCCCATATCCAAATATCCGAAATACGGAATATTCCGAAATACGGACTTTTTGAGTGAGAGTGAGATAGTGAAACTTTTGTTTTTTGATGGCTCAATGTACACAAACTTTGTTTAATACACACAGTTATTAAAAATATTGTATTAAATGACCTTCAGGCTGTGTGTATAAGGTGTATATAAAACATAAATGCATTCTGTGCTTAGATTTAGGTCCCATCGCCAAGATATATCATTATGGTATGCAATTATTCCAAAATACGGAAAAATCCGATATCCAAAATTCCTCTGGTCCCAAACATTTTGGATAAGGGATACTCAACCTGTAATACACAGTATTGCGCCTAAATTTAGTGCCCCCCCTCTCTTTTTTACCCTATCGAGCCTGGAAACTGCAGGGGAGAGCCTGGGGAGCGTCCTTCCAGCGGAGCTGTGAAGAGAAAATGGCGCCAGTGTGCTGAGGGATATAGCCCCGCCCCTTTTTCGGCGGGCTTCTCCCGCTCTTTATATCAATATTAAGGCAGGGGATTTTTACACATATATAGTTTATGAGACTATATTATGTGTTTTTTTGCCTTTTTAAGGTAATCTAATTTCAGCCCAGGGCGCCCCTCCCCAGCGCCCTGCACCCATCAGTGACCGGAGTATGCGGTGTGCATAGGGAGCAATGGCGCACAGCTGCAGTGCTGTGCGCTACCTTAATGAAGGTTTTCTCCTCGGAATCTTCCGTCTTCTGGCTCTGCAAGGGGGACGGCGGCGCGGCTCCGGGACCGGACGACCGAGGCTGGGCCTGTGTTCGATCCCTCTGGAGCTAATGGTGTCCAGTAGCCTAGAAGCCCAAGCTAGCTGCAAGCAGGTAGGTTCGCTTCTCTCCCCTAAGTCCCTCGTAGCAGTGAGTCTGTTGCCAGCAGATCTCACTGAAAATAAAAAACCTAATAAATACTTTCTTTACTAAGAGCTCAGGAGAGCCCCTAGTGTGCAACCAGCTCGAGCCGGGCACAGATTCTAACTGAGGTCTGGAGGAGGGGCATAGAGGGAGGAGCCAGTGCACACCAGTAGATCTAATTCTTTCTTAGAGTGCCCAGTCTCCTGCGTAGCCCGTCTATTCCCCATGGTCCTTACGGAGTTCCCAGCATCCACTAGGACGTCAGAGAAATGGACAATACTGTGCTGTGTAATCTGAATTGGTACTATTTTGTGGCCACACCCTTCCCCAGGAAGTCATACACCTATATTTTTGTTGCGTGCCTTGGGCACACACTGTTCCTATTTTGAACATGGGGTGCCCAAAGGAAACTTTCGCCCTCAAATCTACAAGGTCTAGAACTGGCACTGATACCAATTTAGGATTTTTAAATATTTTTTATTTTCAAATGTAACACACACTCAATTCAGTACAGGAGAGGGGGCACCGAAAACATACCCTTGCTCCGGGCACCATGACACCTAGCTACACCTCTGCCTATGGGGGTAATTCCAAGTTGATCGCAGCAGGAATTTTGTTAGCAGTTGGGTAAAACCATGTGCACTGCAGGGGGGGCAGATATAACATGTGCAGAGAGAGTTAGATTTGGGTGGGTTATTTTGTTTCTGTGCAGGGTAAATACTGGCTGCTTTATTTTTACACTGCAATTTAGATTGCAGATTGAACACACCACACCCAAATCTAACTCTCTCTGCACGTTATATCTGCCTCCCCTGCAGTGCACATGGTTTTGCCCAACTGCTAACAAAATTCCTGCTGCGATCAACTCGGAATTACCCCCAATATGTAATCTGTGCGGCACTCTCCCTGACACGACTTGGAACCAGGCTGCAGTACCACTTGTCACCAGGGGTGCTGCTCTACTCATGTGTCTGCCAGCTAGTCAGGTTATAATTATACCTATGGGCTGTTCTCAGCTAATGAGCTGCACCTGTGCTCACCTGAGAACTACCTGCCTCCAGCAAACAGTCTTTTGCCAGATCAGTGAATAAACCTTGTCAGCAGCATATGGCTGCCTCCTGATGCTTCGGGCTTCTGTTATTTCCCTGGGAACCCAGTAAAACCAGCAATCTGGTCCCATTCATCAAACGGCTCTGCAGCTGCAACATCTCTCTGTGCCATTCTCGGCGTTCAGTTGCCGTTGCCCAAGTCTCCAGTATTATTGCTTCTGCTACAATCCTGCTAATTGAATTCCTTGTCACGCTAATCTGGTCAATCGGTTCCTGTTAACCCTACCAGTACATTAGTACATGGTTACATCTGCTCCTTGTTCCTGCTTTGCAGAAGCTGTTACTTGTATATTCCAGAGACTTGTTACAGTCACCACAGCTTTTTCTGCAATGATGTGTTCCTGTTATATCAGTGTTTATCAGCCTGCGGTGTTCCGGTTCCCCAGCCATTGCTCCTCTATGGCTGTGTCCTCGTACACTGAGGGATAGATTTACTAAAAGTCAATGGTCAATTTTGTATTTCGGGGTCTAAATTCCACATTTACTAACAGATGATATTTGACTTTTTTTCTTAAACGATGTAAAAAAAATCATCTGTTAGTAAATGTGTGATTTAGACTCTGAAACACAAAAACAAAAATCGACCAAACATCGTCCCAAATCGCCTTTTAGTAAATATACTCCCGAGTGTCTTTACGTCATGCTAAGCAAGACAACTGGTGTAAACGAGATGATCCGGGATGACCAGAGTACCATAAATTTCTATCAATTTTGCTTCGCATGGCAGGCGCAGCGAAAAAGCCGCTCCCAGTGTACGGGAGACGCTAGGCTGCGACTTTAACCGCACTGGTATTGGTTTGACACACGGACAAGGGGGATAATTCAGACCTGATCACTCGCTAGCGTTTTTTGCAGTGCTGCGATCAGGTCGGAACTGCGCATGCGTATGTACCGCAATGCGCAGGCAAGTCGCATGGGTACAAAGCGGATCGTTGCTGTGCGATGGGTTTTTCGAAGAATCCATTCGCACGGGCAATCGCAAGGAGATTGACAGGAAGAGGGCGTTTGTGGGTGACAAATAACTGTTTTCAGCGAGTGTTTGGAGAAAAGCAGGCGTGTCCAAGCGTTTGCAGGGCGGGTGTCTGACGTCAATTCCGGGACGGGACAGGCTGAAGTGATCGCAGCGGCTGAGTAAGTTCTGGTCAACTCAGAAACTTCACAAAGTTTTTTTGTACCGCTCGGTTGCACATGCGATCGCACACTTGCACAGCTAAAATACCCTCCTCGGTGGGCGGCGACTATGTGAACGCTGGATTGCAAAACAACAGCTAGCAAGCGATCAGGTCTGAATTACCCCCAAAGTCCCAGATTAACAACGGAACTCGGAGCGAGTAAAAGTATCAGCACTTTTTACAGATTCGGACTCAGTCAGACGCAGATGTACAAATGTTGCACACCCCAGTGTACGCTTGTAGTGCTGTTCTGTCGCTTCAAGTGGTTTTAACTAGGTGACTAAGACGCACATTTTGAGCATAAGACGCTCAGCGTGGCTGAGTTGCACCAAAAGGGTCTAGTCTACACTTAAGCCACAGCACAATGGTGGTCATTCCGAGTTGATCGCTTGCTGCGCTGTGAACAAATGCAGCTATCAAGCTAAAAAAAACGTCAGTCCTGCGCATGCGGCACAATGAGCATGCGCGACGTACGGGCACAACGAACAATGCAGTTTTGCACAGGGTCTAGCGATGCATTTCAGTCGCACTGGTTGCCACAGTGATTGACATGAAGTGGGCGTTTCTGGGTGGCAACTGTCCATTTTCAGGGAGTGTTCGTGCCAGGGAAAACGCAGGCGTGCCAGGGAAAACGCAGGCGTGGCTGGGCGGGTTTGTGACGTCAAATCCGGAACTGAACAGTCTGAAGTGATCACAAGCGCTGAGTAGGTTTTGAGCTACTCTGAAACTATACGAAAAATGTTTGCAGGCGCTCTGCGATAAAAATGTTCGCACTTCTGCTAAGATAATACACTCCCAGTGGGCGGCGGCATAGCGTTTGCACGGCTGCTAAAAACTGCTAGCGAGCGATCAACTCGGAATGACCCCCAATATAAAAGGACACATCTGTAACTTGAAATAAAGATTCTTTGATTGAAAACTCATTCTGGCATTTATTTAGAAGCGTAGAGTGATAGAATTTTATGACATCACAGGCCGGTTGTAATGACGCTCGGGTTCAGCGGCCTTGCGGGATGCCGGACGAACTCAGCCATTTTTTTTTAAAGAGGCAATCATTTACAAGGCAAAACCATGCCTTGTGATTGCCCCTTTAAAAAAGAATGTCCTCGTTCAGCTGGCTTTCCTTGCGGCCGCAAACTCGGGCGTCTTTACACGTTGCCCTACATCTATAATATCGCTATGAACCTGATTGACCGGCGCTGCTGGGAAGGTCTGTGCTTGGACGATGGACCTCCTACTCCTAGTAAGCAATGGTTGAGTGGCGCAGCTTACAATCACCTAGTAAAGCTGCCACTCAGAGTTTGGCTCGGACATGGAGCATTTTATCTTCTTGCACCATTTAGGAACATTTGAATCATTGTGTTTATTAGTTGCTCTATGAAAAAAAAAAAATTAAGTCCGTTTCTAGAGAAACCTAGAAATCAACGAAAACATTATATTCCATACATGGTCTTACAGCCACAGATAACCCGTCACGTGTGCTCTTATATCAGCGTGGTCAGACAGAAGTCCTCCGTCTCATGGTGGAAAGTTTCAGTTTCTCATATGCTAAACTGTAACGGAGCCAAAGCTCCGACTTCCTCAATCGTGGTCACAAACGCAGGACGAGTACAATATTGTTCTGCTGCAGTCACTGGAATCACTATGGTAACGGGATTGTGCCGTTTCCCACACTCTGCCATTACAGTCCAAGCTTTAAGGATATCCACGCTTGAGTCCAGATGTATATTACATTAGGGGTAGATGTACTTACCCTTGGAGAGTGATAAAGTGGAGAGAGAAACTTCTAACCAATCAGCAATCATTTACAGTTAGTAACATGCCAGCTAGGAGCTGATTGGTTGGTACTTTATCGCTCTCCACCTTATTACTTTCCAAGACTTAGTACATCTCCCCCTAAGGCACCTATGCTTAAGCACGGATATCCTGAAAGCCTGGACTGTAACGGTGGTCAGGGTTAGAAACAGATGGATGAAATTTCATTAGGGGTATTACAGTGCCAGAGATGAAAAGACCCTGCATTCTGAGTCTAGGCCAGTGTTCTCCAACTTCGATCCTCAAAGCACACTCCAGGTGTTAAGGATAGCCACACTTGAATACAGGTGACTTAATTAGTACCTAAGTTCTTTTGACTGAACCATCTGTGCTCAAGCATGAAGATCCTAAAAACATGGACTGTTAGTGTGCCTTGAGGACTAAGATTCGGAAACATTGGTCTAGACAATTTAAATTAAATAAAACACAGTTGTCGGGACTTATCATTACTATTGCAAATCTGTGTGTTCCTAGCACAATGAAAGCATCAGGTATTCGTACATTTATTGATCAGAACATCAAGCATGTAGCTCGTCATCATGTGTCTGTAAGTCCTACATAAACATCCACGCTGGTTAGATCTTGCTTGAACCATAACTGCTAGTGTAGGCCATGCAGACGTGAGGGCTCTTGACGATCGGTGTAGGCCTTGCAGATATGAGGGCTCTTGACGATCGGTGTACGCCTTGCAGACATGAGGGCTCTTGACGATCGGTGTAGGCCTTGCAGATATGAGGGCCCTTGACGATCGCTGTAGGCCTTGCAGATATGAGGGCTCTTGACGATCAGTGGGGATCCGGTCTGAAGATCGACAGTGTCTAGGTCGACAATGTTTAGGTCGACCACTATAGGTCGACAGTCACTAGGTCGACATGGATGGACGGTCGACAGGGTTTCTAGGTCGACATGTGCTAGGTCGACAGGTCCAAAGGTCGACATGAGTTTTTCAAATTTTTTTTCTTTTTTTAATTTTTTCATACTTAACGATCCACGTGGACTACGATTGGAACAGTAAAGTGTGCCGAGCGAAGCGAAGGCACCATGCCCGAAGCATGGCGAGCGAAGCGAGCCATGCGAGGGGACGCGGTGCACTAATTTGGGATCCCGGTCACTCTACGAAGAAAACGACACCCCAAAAAAAAAAAATCCTCATGTCGACCTTTAGACCTGTCGACCTAGCACATGTCGACCTAGAAACCCTGTCGACCTTCCATCCATGTCGACCTAGTGACTGTTGACCTATAGTGGTCGACCTAGACACTGTCGATTTGATCAACCACACCCGATCGGTGTAGGCCTTGCAGGAATGAGGGCTCTTGACGAGGCCTTGCAGATATCAGGGCTCTTGATGATCGGTGTAGGCCTTGCAGATATGAGGGCTCTTCATGATCGGTGTAGGCCTTGCAGACATGAGGGCTCTTGACGATCGGTGTAGGCCTTGCAGACATGAGGGCTCTTGACGATCGCTGTAGGCCTTGCAGATATGAGGGCTCTTGACGATCGGTGTAGGCCTTGCAGATATGAGGGCTCTTGACTATCGGTGTAGGCCTTGCAGAAATGAGGGCTCTTGACGATCGGTGTAGGCCTTGCAGACATGAGGGCTCTTGACGATCGGCGTAGGCCTTGCAGATATCAGGGCTCTTGATGATCGGTGTAGGCCTTGCAGATATGAGGGCTTTTCACGATCGGTGTAGGCCTTGCAGATATCAGGGCTCTTGATGATCGGTGTAGGCCTTGCAGATATGAGGGCTCTTCGCGATCGGTGTAGGCCTTGCAGATATCAGGGCTCTTGATGATCAGTGTAGGCCTTGCAGATATTAGGGCTCTTCACGATCGTTGTAGGCCTTGCAGATATCAGGGCTCTTGACGATCGGTGTAGGCCTTGCAGATATGAGGGCTCTTGACGATCGCTGTAGGCCTTGCAGATATTAGGGCTCTTGACGATCGCTGTAGGTCTTGCAGACATGAGGGCTCTTGACGATCGCTGTAGGCCTTGCAGATATCAGGGCTCTTGACGATCGATGTAGGCCTTGCAGGAATGAGGGCCCTTGACGATCGATGTAGGCCGTGCAGATATGAGGGCTCTTGACGATCGCTGTAGGCCTTGCAGATATCAGGGCTCTTGACGATCGCTGTAGGCCTTGCAGATATCAGGGCTCTTGACGACTGGTTGCAAACTGGGGGCCTGAGCTGTAGGCAAGTGGAAATTTTGACGGCTCTTGCGGCTTCAGGTGCTTAAGACATTGGCAAGTACACATGCAACAAATCAGACAAACACACGGACAGAGTTCGCCAGTGCATTGGGGTTGATTTGTCCTTCTATGGACCACATCAGTGAAACGCGTTTTTTCTGGGTGGTAATTGGAAGGCGACCATGAGAATGGAACCGAGTCACACTTTTGCTCATAGCATGGCTTGGTGTACGTCCTGATGCCGCTGATCATATTTTGATCAAAATATGAACTAACACCCGACACTTTCATTTTGTTCCAGAGATACACATTTGCAGTAAGAATAAACACTGACAACTGTGCTTTGTGTGTGTATACATAAAGGGCATTTATATTGCCACACAGCTGGTACCCTGGATAGGGTGGCAGTATTTTCTTCTTTTTTTGCCCAAATTATCATGCCCCATGAGCTGGGCACAAAGATTTCCGCAACTTATTTAATTTCAGCTTTAAGTTTTTTTTGTTTGTTTTTATTCTGTAGGGTAACACCAAGCAGGGGTAGATTTTTGCCCCATTACTCTAGAGCAGGGGTGGCCAGACTTTTGGAGTCAGCGATCTACTTTGAAAGCTGAAAGGCTTTTGTGATCTACCTAGGTGGGATAATAGCGCGCGGCGCAGGTGCGCACTCAAAAAAAGGGGTGTGGCTTAAAAAGTGGGCGTGGTATAACAAAAAAGTGGGCATGGTATAACAAAAAAAAAGGGACGTAGCCTTGCTGCACAGAGTGTAATGACTGTCTCGCACGAAATAACACATTGGCCCCCACAGGTAAAAACCTCAAACACATACTGTATGCCCCCACAGTGCCAGATACACATATGCCCCCACAGTGCCATGTGCCCACAGTGCCAGATATGCCCCCACAGTGCCAGATATTCCCCCACAGTGCCAGATATGACCCCACAGTGCCAGATACAGATATGACCCCACAGTGCCAGATACAGATATGCCCCCACAGTGCCATGTGCCCATAGTGCCAGATATGACCCCACAGTGCCAGATACAGATATGCCCCCACGGTGCCAGATACAGATATGCCCCCACAGTGCCATGTGCCCATAGTGCCAGATATGACCCCACAGTGCCAGATACAGATATGCCCCCACAGTGCCATGTGCCCACAGTGCCAGATATGACCCCACAGTGCCAGATATGACCCCACAGTGCCAGATACAGATATGACCCCACAGTGCCAGATACAGATATGACCCCACAGTGCCATGTGCCCACAGTGCCACATACGCCCCCACAGTGCCACATATGACCCCACAGTGCCACATATGACCCCACAGTGCCAGATACAGATATGACCCCACAGTGCCAGATATGCCCACACAGTGCCAGATATGCCCCCACAGTGCCAGATATGACCCCACAGTGCCAGATACAGATATGCCCCCACAGTGCCATGTGCCCACATTGCTAGATTTGCCCCCACAGTGCCAGATACATATATGCCCCCACAGTGCCACATATGCCCCCACAGTGCCACATATGCCCCCACAGTGCTGCTCACCGCTGTGTGTGGAGAGCGCAGCGCGCGCATCTCCTGCCTGCCGCCCTGCCTCTCAGTCTGGTCTCCGGCGGTGACGGCAGCGCATATATCTCAAATCAAGCGCCGGTCCGCGAGCTCTAGTTGGCTAACGAACCGGCGCCTGATTTGAGCTATACACTCCGCCGTCACTGCTGGAGACCAGACTGAGGGGCAGGGCGGCAGGCAGGAGAAGCGCGCGCTGCGCTCTCCTCGCCTCGGGTGGATGGGCGGCATGTCCGCGATCGACTGTTTGGCCACTCCTGCTCTAGAGCCTCAGTGATATCACACTAGCACCCAGTGAATTATAATTATTGGCCTCTGTTATGAAGGTGTTATTCCGATGCCCAAGGTAAAGGGCGACTGAACAGCCCCTGCCAAGGACACAGGTAAAGGTCACAGATGCTTTTAGGCAACTAAGCTGCTTATAATTCTGTTTCCAGGGAATGTAATTCATTTTAGCTTAAATACAACTCTGGGTTAATGTTACCTATTTAAAACTTCAATTAAAGGTCTGCAATGTTAATGAAATAGGCCATTCCGGTACAGGATGATTAGAAGCCGTCCATTACTGCGATACCACAGGCCGCTGGCAGATGTTTTAATTAGAAGACAGACGTTTGCTTTATACCATTCCGGCCTCTTAGTGTATGTCCCAAATCTCCTATCAATTCATTATTAATCAATAGAGGATTCCTGTGAATGAATCATCGCACAGTTACATGTAAGGAAACACTTTACAGGAAACAATTCAGACCACACTATTTGTATTTATTGTGGACAGTTGTTGCATTTCCTTTTCATTCTGGGTGGGTGGGATGGGACAGATGACATTTCTGAAAATTGAGTATCCAGCCATGTTGGATTAAGAGATGATGTGTTCGAGTAATGCTGTCTTGCAATGCTTCCCTGGAGGAAGCCTTTATCAACACCTAACTAAGGGACAATGTTTACCCCCTGAGTTCTCAATAGCATCATCATTACCGCCATCACCTTTGTGAGTAGCTGATGACAGACGGAAATTGTTTACTTGTCTCTATAAAAAGGTCTGCATGTGCCCAAGCCTGTCACTGTGTTATTGGTGCGTCTCAGTGGTTTACCACTGTACAGTACTTAGCCTAAGAATGATTGAAACCTTATCATATTGACTGCTGTTTATCTTCTGTCATCTGTATCCTGTTATCTTCAGTAAATGTGTCAATGTATATGATCCCTCGCAGACCCCCAAAATGCTAGTAATGATTTTTTTCTCAAATAAGTAAAATGGACATAATTAAATCTTGTTGTTTTTCTTTTAATTTGCTTCATTTATTTATTTTTAATACATATTAGTAGAAATATTTAGCAATTGTAGTCTTCAGTGTAATTATTCAGCAGGGACCAGTTACAAATTGGCAATAAACAAATAACTCATAAGAAATAGTTTCTGCACAATGCGCCTATTGCCGTCTGCAGCCAGCACTGTCCGCTCCAGCGCAGGAGCTTCCTCTGCCCATTTGCAGAACGCGGCCCATCGCAGGACTGTGTGTCCATTTAACTGGGGGATTTCTCCTTACATGATGCTTATTGGAATAAAATTAGCATTTCATATAACCTGACAGTAATGAGATATTATTGATGCCCTTTGTGTGTCCCATTTGTAGGTGTTAATGTTATTTGATGCATCTGTGCTGATATAAATGCGTTTTTGTACCAGGATAAAAAAAATAACCTCCGACTGGATGTAACGACTGAGGCCTGATTTCTGGCATCTCCCAAAACAGGCCTGGTCAACCTGTGGCTCTCCAGTTGTTGTGAAACTACAAGTCCCATCATGCCCTGGCACAGTTTTCTAATAGGGAATGGTAAAACCGTGGCAGGGCATTCTGGGATGTGTAGTTCTACAACAGCTGAAGAGCCACAGGCTGGTTAGGTTTGTACGGCCACCCGCACCCACACGGAATTTCAAGATTCCGTCACTTCCAGCAATTTGCACATAAGGCGTTCTCAGCTAGGAAACAAACAACACAGTATTTGTGGGTGGTGACGGTCACCAGTAGTAGTGATCCACTTGTGATTGACTGATTGTGCCGCTGATGGCGATTGGCGATTTCTCCATCGGTCCGTTGCAGTGTGTGTATGTGCGGGTGAAGCAAAAACAGATCTCTTGCCGACTCTCTGCTGTTTTAGAGAACGGTTGCCAATTTAATTAATTTCGAATAGCAAATGTGTTTGCTGTGAATACGGGAAAAGTGAAGCGTTGTTTTATATGACATTTGGCCGCATAAGCTGACCTGCGCTCATATTAAGATAGTATCTGCTCTGTATATAGTCGCAGCTGCAGATTTTTTTTATTTTTTATAATTTGGGTACAATTGTGCCCATCTCTGCAAAACGAAAAATGCTCCAGCGAAACCGGATTACCGGTAGCTGCTACCTGTTGCCCTAATGTGCAATGTAAGGGCGTGCACTGAGATATAAGCTTACCCAGGAGATCAGGTGTGACGCAGCAAAGGTAAAGCAAGTACTGTAGGTGCCAGCTCTTACTTGCTGTAAAAAAACAAAAACAAAGACCCAAAACATACCATGTCTCATCTGCCACAATTCACCATCCATTCAGGCCTGTAAAAGGCTACGCTTTGTAAATGATAAAGAAGGCGCACAGTTACAACACTTTCCATAGGGCAGCTGACGAGAGAGCCAGAATGAGATGACGAGGAGGTGGTTTGGTCAGCTCCATGAATACATATTGTCTGCAGGCTGGAACATTGGTCAGGAGAGTGCAGATTATCCATTCACAAGTTACCGGTGACATCACAGAGAGACTCCATGGTTATATTAATTATATATTGGTTCCCGATACGCTTTAGAGACCGCTCTGAGGAATGTGTGCAGAAATAACTAGGAAAGAAAATTGGGGCAACACTTGAGACTAAATGCACAAGAAAATAAGGGATCCCTTCTGCGCTCATCCAACAACAATAAACAGTAATGCAATAAATGATAGGTTCCCAATGGATAAGTCTATGACTAAATTATAGTCTCTTTTAGTTCTTATACAAAGCGGAAGTGCTGGATGTAGGGAGACTCAATGCATACCGTACTCACAAGGAGTCGTGGTATGTCCCGCATGTAGAGGTGTCTTAAGTCGCTTGGTTCTTCTTTACCTTCTCCGAGGTGGAAAGTTCTTATCCTCGTAGTTGGATGACCTTAAATGCAGAGATCTGACCCATCTGGCTCCGCTACCGGTTCGCCCTCCCTGCCGTCCCCGGCTGCTGCTGCTGCGGGCGGTGGCACTCCCGACATACCACGACTCCTTGTGAGTACGGTATGCATTGAGTCTCCCTACATCCAGCACTTCCGCTTTGTATAAGAACTAAAAGAGACTATAATTTAGTCATAGACTTATCCATTGGGAACCTATCATTTATTGCATTACTGTTTATTGTTGTTGGATGAGCGCAGAAGGGATCCCTTATTTTCTTGTGCATTGTGTTCCAGGGTGATTGAGTGATCATCTGTTGGTATCCCTACTGCAGCTCTCTGAGGCGCAGCAGTCCTCTACCTCCCCTTTTTTAGATTACTTGAGACTAAATATCACTAAATTTCCAATTGCCAACCCAAACCTACATAAAGATTTAATATAAAAGGGTTATAATAAAAAGAAAAGCATGTAAAGGAGCTGCTGTAAGTAAATTGTTAGTATTCAACAGTAATGCTAAAAATAAAAAACAATAAAAGCCACACGCTGGAAATGAATACATGGTCAATTAAACGAATCCGCCTGGGCGCTGTTTAGGGCTGTAAAAATAAAATAGCGCCTCATCTTGCAGTGGTTAATATTGTAAGCGACACTAACAATTAGGGACATTCAATCCTGGTAATGTTTAGACAATTTCTGTTACGTCATCTGCAGGGGCTGTTACCATATTAGAAGGAGTCAGTAGACTAATGATTTTTTTCTGAAAACTTTTGAAACAAAAATAAAATGTATTATGACATATTGACGCTCCCTTTTGTGTGACAGCGCACACTTACTCTTTTCTCCCCATTTTGGACAATGTTGGGATAGATTTATATGTTTGGCTTAGTGGTCCTTTAATAAACGGTCTTTACTAAATTAACAATTGTATTTTATTTGGCGGATCAATATTGCATGAAAAAAAGTATTATTAAAAGAAATATTTTTAAAATGATTCATGTAAAAAAAAGTCAAGGTAGATGTAGGATAAATAAATGTAACTTTAATTTGACAATGTACCGTACATATATTACTCTATAGATTGTAAGACCCCCACATACATTATAGACGGACTGACGCTATTTCCTGTCTGTTATTGCATAATAATTATAATTTATTAATCTGAGTAAAAATAAGTCTTCAGGGCTTATTTAGTTCAATAACAAATATTGGAAGGTAATATGATGTGTGCGGAAGTTTTTCCTTAGTATTTATTATCACCTGACTCTACCAGGGAAAAGGAAGTACAATAATGGCCCCAAAATTCTTATCCTAGAGCACCAAGGGTGTCAGGGACTTTTCTTACATTAAACCTGGTTATATTATAGGGACAGCAGGTAGCAGGCAGTGACACTGGGCCTACAGCAGCTGATGATGATGTCACAATGCTGCTGATGTCACAAAGCTTTGTGATGTCACTGGCTGCTGGCTAAGAGGCTCACGAACCTCATTTCCATTAGTGTATCTTCACCTATTCCAGTGTGAAGCTGCTTTTCTTTGCCCTTGGCAAAATTGTTTATATTGTTGCGACAATATGAGTTCAAAAAAGAGAAAGCGACCAAATAACAACGGGTCCGCTATAAAGGAGCTAGCGGCTCCTAGCAAGAGGAAGAAGGAGGAGGATGGATGTGAGGAGAAAGGCGATGTTTTCAAAACCGTAACATCAGGAGACATTCAGGTGCGCGAGGAGAACCAATCATCTGAGATAGCATCAAAGACTCTTCAAAATAAGAGAAAGAGAGAGTCATCAGATGAGTCCCCAAGTATGAGGAAGGTGAGAAAGACCAGCAGCGGCAAAACTGAGGCCATGCTTAAGAAAGTGGCCACTAAAAGATCCTCAGACAGGACAGAGGACAGTGGACCGTGTAAGAAAAAGAAAGAGGAGGAACATCATGACAGTCCAGGCGAGGGACCCAGCGTGCCCATCATACCCCAGGCATCTGGACGGAGGGGCATAAAGAGAACTCACACAAGTGAGGAAACTGGCAACAAAAAGAAGAGATCAGCAGATGCAAGTGGGATATCCGTAGCCAGCACCCCAGAGACATCAGCTGCGTCTCAACATCTAGCCAGTTTGACCTTCCACAGAATGCTTGGAGAGGGCGGCTTCGGGAAGGTGTTCCTAGCTTCCCATACCATCAGCAAACAGCGTCTGGCCGTGAAAGTCATAGAAAAGAGCAAAGTAGTGAACAGCATTAAGAAATACTCCATGTGTGTAGAGAAAGAGGTGATGAAAATAACTGGGGAGAGTGCACTCTTTCCGCACACATATGCTGCCTTCCACACACCAGGCCATGTATTCTTTGTAATGGAGTACCTGAGTGGTGGAGACCTCTTCCAATTATTACAGAGCAGAGGCCCATTTGATGTTCCTACCATCAGATTTTTTGCAGCAGAAATACTCTGTGGGCTGCAGTTCCTGCACACAAGAGGCATTGTCCACAGGGACATTAAGACAGAAAATATACTTCTGGATGCAGCTGGCCATGTGAAAATCGCAGATTTTGGCCTCTCTGTGATGAATGTCCATGGCGAGAAGAAAATCTCAGGACAAACTGGGACTCTGAATTACATGGCTCCAGAGGTTATCTGTAACTTCCCATATAACTTCATGGTAGACCTCTTTTCATTTGGGGTAGTATTATTTGAAATGGCTACTGGAATATACCCCTTTCATGCTGGCAATGATTCCACCAAGATTGCGCTGTCTATCATGCATGATGCTCCATGCTATCCGAGCAATCTCCATCCAGAGATTAGGGATCTCCTTGAAATACTCTTATGCAAAGACCCAGAGGAAAGACTGAATCGCTGTAGTAACATCACATGTCATCCATTCTTCAAGTCCATAAACTGGGAGAAACTAGAGGCCGGCAGGATAACTCCCCCATTTACCATGTATCCTGCCCCAGGGACAATGGCTGAAGCTATACCAGTGGATGACCTGCTCTCACCTACAGAATCTGCAATATCTGCAGAGGATGAGAGCTTGTTCACAGGATTCTCCTTTACCAGTGACATGTGGACAACAATGAACTGCGTAAGACAAACTACCAGCCGCTGCATCCTCCTCTAGGCAGTAGCACCACCAGCTGCCTCCTCCTCCAGGCAGCAGCACCACCAGCTGCCTCCTCATCCCGGCAGCAGCACGACCAGCTGCCGCCTGCTCCCGGTAGAAGCACCAGCTGCTGCCTCCTCATCCCGGCAGCAGCACCACCAGCTACATCCTGCTCCCGGTAGAAGCACCACCTGCTGCCTAAATGCATATAGGCCAGGTGAGGGACTTGCAGAATATTGGGGTCCCTTGACGTGGGCTGCAAGCTTAAATATTTTGATCAAAACATGATAAAACCCCCTCTAATTTATTTGCTATATGCACAGATTTGCAGTACATTATTGTTACAGCCCACATAAAATGTCTTTCAGTTTTATAAAAATATATGGCATTAATATTGCCACGCAGCTGGTACCATGTACAATATGGGTAACACAGAGTGCCCGCATATTTATTTTCTTTTTTGTTTGAAAATATTTTGCCTAGTGCTATCATGGCAGCTTCCAATTAAGGCTATGACAGGCCTAATTAGGTGCGATCACACGCCAGCTCTGTATAGATGTTCCACTCTGTAGCTAGAAGGGGAGTACATGTAACTGCAATGTAATGGTGAGCTGAGCATATAGGCTAGTGTAGGGACTAGCAGAATAGTTGGGGCCCCTGACGTGGGCTGCAAGCTTAAATGTTTTGATCAAAATATGACAAAATCCCCAATGTTTTATTTGCTACATACACACAGGTTTACAGTAGATTATTGTTAGATCCGACAGCAAATGTTTTTCTACCTCCTCCTAATGCCAGTAACATTACACACAGCACAGCAGCCTGGCACACACATGCACATATACACACAGCGGCCTGACACACACATATACACACACCGGCCTAGCACCCACACACACAGCGGCTAACTTACACACATGTACGCACAGTGTGGGTCATTCCAAATTGATCGCTCGCTAGCAGTTTATAGCAGCCGTGCAAACGCATAGTCGCCGCCCACGGGGGAGTGTATTTTCGCTATGCAGAAGTGCGAACGCCTGTGCAGCAGAGCGCCTGCAAACACATTTTGTGCAAAACAAGACCAGCCCTGTAGTTACTTATCCTGTGCGATGATTGCTGTGACGAGTGACAACGGTAATGACGTCAGATACCCGCCCAGCAAACGCCCGGCCACGCCTGGGTTTTTTCAAACACTCCCAGAAAATGGTCAGTTGACACCCAGAAACGCCCTCTTCCTGTCAGTCTCCTGCATTCGGCTGTGCGATTGGAATCGTCGCTAGAACCAGTGCAAAAGCACAATGGACTTTGTACCTGTACGACGCGCGTGCGCATTGCGGTGCATATGCATGCTCATTTTAGTCGTTTTTTTCACTGATTGCTAGGCCGCGAACAACAGCAGCTAGCGATCAACTCGGAATGACCTCCAGTGGCCTGACACACACATATACGCACAACGGCCTGGCACACACACAGCGGCTAACTTACACACATATACACACAGTGGCCTGATATACACATATACGCACAACGGCCTGGCACACACATATACGCACAACGGCCTGGCACACACACAGCGGCTAACTTACACACATATACGCACAGTGGCCTGATATACACATATGCACAGCGGCCTAGCACCCACCCACACAGCGGCTGACTTACACACATATACGCACTGCAGCCTGACACACACACATTTAAGCACAGACGGTGGCTGACTTACACACATATACACACAGCAGACTGGCACCCACACACACAGTGGCTGACTTACACACATATATGCACAGCGGCCTGACACACACACACATATGCACAGCGGCCTGGCACACACACACATATGCACAGCGGCCTGGCACCCCCCCCCCCCCACCCCACAGCGGCTGACTTGCACACATACGTACAGCAGCCTGACACACATAAATACGCACAGCGGCCTGACACACACACACACACACATCGGCTGGCACACACATATACGCGCAGTGGCCTGACACACACACACATAGAGGCCTGACACACATACATACACGCACAGCGGCCTGACACACACACATATGCACAAAGGCCTAATATACACACACACAGTGGCCTGGCACCCACACACACACACATATACGCACAGCGGCCTGACACACATATACGCACAGCGGCCTGACACAGACTCATACGCACAAAGGCCTGATATACACACACAGCAGCCTGGCACCTACACACACATATACGCACATCGCGTTAAATTAGCAAAAGCGCCTATTCAACTGTCTGTGAAAACGGGTTTTGTGGTAATTTTACCGTCAATTTCCATTCAACTCTGAGCAGGTGATAAACTTGGGGAAAATCCCTATTTTAAGTTAAAAATGTAGAGATTAGTTTCTGAACCCCCTGGGACATCCCCTAAATGACTAATTAGGCACTTTAATCATTTTTAATTGGCCAATAATGACATGTCATTTTTGGGGTGAAAAAGTGGAAGATGATGGAAATTGGGGTACATGGTATGGGACAGGGATATTGGGGTACTGTATGAGTGGGACAAGTGTTTTTAGATTTGCAGGTGGGAGTAATCAGTCTGTTTCCACTTGCCTGCAGCTGGCCGACACAGTTGTGTGTTTTTTCACTTCCAGGCCCCAGAAGACAGACGACCGTCCGCATATAGAGTGACAGCTGCCAGCGCCGGGTGCCTGCTCCTCCAGCACACGCCGCTCTGTTGCTCTCAACTGTGAGTTGTGCTGATGTCACACGTAGAGAGAGAGAGGAGCCTGACGAGCAGAAGAGAGATGGCGAGAGTTGCGCTGCCGTCTGACTCAAGTTCACCTGCCACAGTCCAGGAATGGACGCGATGGCTGCGGGGAGCTGTCTGGCAGCGGCGGCGGGTTGTTGCAGTAGACAGTCCCTGACAGAGACAGTGACTAACAAGCAGCAACTCAAGCACCAGGGTATTGTGCGTGTGGCCTGTCAGGATGTCACGCACACAGTGAGAGGAGCCGGGACACGGCCGGAGGAGAGTGAAGAGGGTGAGCCCGAGCCTGAGGTAGGTGCTTCTGGTGGGGGGGAACAGTGACCCGCTGCAACAGGCCCCTTATAGCAGCATCCGGCTGCCAAAAACTTGCGCCAAGTACTGCCGCACCCAGTTCTATTCCACAGCCACACCTCGGCTCCGAAACAATACTTAGTACAAATAAAATATAAAAATTAAATAGAACCAGGGCGCGGCCTGTCAATGTTTTAGTATCAAGTCCTTTAGGACGTTAAACAATATCACCCTCCACTTCCTAAGAGTGGACTGCAATGGATATGGTGATCTTCACACTGGCCTTCCAAATATCCACTCCCGTCTCCGAGGCAATTATGTGAAAAAACATGATTTTAATACCTACCGGTAAATCCTTTTCTCCTAGTCCGTAGAGGATGCTGGGGTCCACTTCATGACCATGGGGTATAGACTGTTCCGCAGGAGCCATGGGCACTCTTAAGACTTTTCAATGGGTGCGAACTGGCTCCTCCCTCTATGCCCCTCCTCCAGACCTCAGTTATAGGAACTGTGCCCAGGGAGACGGACATTTCGAGGAAAGGATTTACTTTAATTCTAGTGGTGAGATACATACCAACTCACACCCTAACCATGCCGCACACATGGTATTCAACATAACACACCCCAACAGGCATGAAACAATTACAGCAACATGCTGAACCTAATATAACACAACATGTGTAACCTAATGTACAAAACTGCAGGTAAGTACGCACTGGGACGGGCGCCCAGCATCCTCTACGGACTAGGAGAAAAGGATTTACCGGTAGGTATTAAAATCCTGTTTTCTCATACGTCCTAGAGGATGCTGGGGTCCACTTCTTGACCATGGGGTTTATACCAAAGCTCCAGTACGAACGGGAGAGTGCGGATGACCCTGCAGCACCGATTGACCGAACTTGAGGTCTTCAACGGCCAAGGTGTCAGACTTGTAGAATTTAGCAAATGTTTTTGACCCTGACCAAGTAGCTGCTCTGCAAAGCTGCAATGCAGAGACCCCTCGGGTAGCCGCCCAGGATGAGCCCACCTTCCTAGTGGAATGGGCCTTCAGCGACGTCGGTAACGATAATCCAGCCGTAGTATGAGCTTGCTGAATCGTACTTCTAATCCAATGCGCAATAGTCTGCTTGGAAGCAGGACACCCAATTTTATTGGGAGCAAACAGGACAAAAAACAACTGTTTTCCGTATACGACCTGTTCAAGCGACATAAATTTTCAAAGCCCTAACCACATCTAGAGACTTTGACTCGGTGAATGTGTCAGTAACTACTGGCACCACAATAGGCTGGTTTATGTGGAAAGAAGAATCCACCTTTGGAAGAAATTGTTGACAATTTCGCAACTCTGCCCCATCTTCATGGAAGATTAGGTTAGGGCTCTTGTGACACAAGGCCCCCAACTCTGACACCCGCCGTGCGGATGCCAATGCCAAAAGCATCACCACTTTCCAAGTGAGAAACTTCAACTCTATCTCTTGTAGAGGCTCAAACCAGTCCGATTGGAGGAACTGCAACACCACATTAAGGTCTCATGGTGCCACCGGAGGCACAAATGGAGGCTGGATGTGCAGAACCCCTTTCACGAAGGTCTGAACCCCTGGAAGAGAGGCCAATTGTTTCTGGAAGAACACCGACAAGGCCGAAATCTGGACCTTGATTGATCCCAATCTGAGGCCCGCCTCCACACCAGCCTGAAGAAAATGGAGAAAACGTCCCAAGTGAAACTCTTCCGTAGGAGCCTTCTTGGATTCACACCAAGATACATACTTTCTTCAAATACGGTGTTTTTGGGATCAGCGGAAGTGGAGGGAAGACATACACCGACCTGAACACCCACTGGGCCACCAGCACATCCACTGCTATTTCTTGAGGGTCTCTCGACCTGGAACAATATTTCTGAAGCTTCTTGTTGAGACAAGATGCCATCATGTCTACTTGAGGAACTCCCCAAAGACTTGTCACCTCTGCGAAGACTTCTTGGTGGAGGCCCCACTCTCCTGGATGGAGATCGTGTCTGCTGAGGAAGTCTGCTTCCCAACTGTCCACTCCCGGAATGAATATTGCCGACAGAGCTTTTAGATGTCTTTCTGCCCAGAGGAGGATCTTCGTCACCTCTGCCATTGCCGCTCTGCTTTTCGTTCCACCCTGCCTGTTTATGTACGCGACTGCTGTTACACTGTCCGACGGGATCTGCACAGGATGATCTTGAAGAAGATGTACCGCTTGTAGAAGGCCGTTGTAAATGGCTCTCAGTTCCAGCAGGTTTATGTCAAGGCAGGCTTCCTGACTTGACCATCGTCCTTGGATGCTTTCTCCTTGAGTGACAGCTCCCCAGCCGCGGAGACTTGCATCTGTGGTTACCAGGAGCTAGTCCTGGATCCCGAACATGCGTCCCTCTAGTAGGCGAGAGTTGTGTAGCCACCACAGGAGCGAAATCCTGTTTTTTGTCGACAGGATTATCTTTCGGTGCATGTGTAGGTGGGAACCCGACCACTTGTCTAACAGGTCCCACTAGAATACTATGGCATGGAACCTGCCAAACTGTATGGCCTCATAGGCCACCACCATTTTCCCCAACAACCGAATGCACTGATGGATCGACACACTTGATGGTTTCAAAATATGTTTTACCAGTTTCTGAATTTCCAGAGCTTTTTCCACTGGAAGAAATACTCTCTGAACTTCTGTGTCCAGGATCATCCCGAGAAAAGACAACCTTGTCATCGGTTCCAACTGTGACTTTGGATAATTTATGATCCAACCGTGTTGTTGGAGTATCGACAGGGAGTGTGTGATGTTTTTTTAACAACTGCTCCATGGATCTCGCCTTTATCAGGAGATCGTCTAGATAAGGAATTATATTGACTCTTTTTTGACGCAGGAGAACCATCATCTCGCCATCACCTTGGTGAATACCCTCGGCGCCGTGGAGAGACCGAAAGGTAACGTCTGGAATTGGTAGTGGCAATCCTGAACCGCGAATCTCAGATAGGCACGGTGAGGAGGGTAAATGGGAACATGCAGGTAAGCATCCTTTATGTCTACAGACACCATGTAGTTCCCCTCTTCCAGACTGGAAATCACTGCTCTCAGTGATTCCATTTTGAACTTGAAACATTTCAAGTAGAAATTCAGATTTTTCAGGGTTAGGATCGGTCTGACCGAGTCGTCCGGCTTCGGAACTACAAAGAGGCTTGAATAAAACCCCTCCCCCCTTGTTGTGACACAGGCACCAGGACTATGACCTGATCCTGACAATTTTTGGATTGTTACTGCTTCTCTGTCTGGAGGAGAAGCTGGCAAGGTCGATTTGAAAAATCGGCATGGGGGAACGTCTTGAAACTCCAGCTTGTATCCCTGGGATACGATTTGCAACACCCAGGGATCCAGGCCAGACAGAATCCAACCTTGGCAGAACAGTTTGAGACGTGCCCCCACCCGAGCGGCCTCCCGCAAGGGAGCCCCAGCGTCATGCTGAAGATTTGGCAGAAGCAGGGGTAGGCTTCTGCTCCTGGGATCTTGAAGCCGCTGTGGACTTCTTTCCCTTTCCCCTACCAGCAAAGAAGGGGGAACCTCTCGCTTTTTTGTATTTATTGGGCTGAAAGGACTGCATGTGCGGGTGATAGGTCTTTTTTGCCGGTGCAGGCGCAGAGGGCAAAAATGTTGACTTACCTGCGGTAGCAGCTGAGACTAACGCATCCAGTCCATCGCCAAATAAGGCCTCACCTTTATATGGGAGAGCCTCCATGTTTCTTTTGGAATCTGCGTCCGCCTTCCACTGGTGAATCCACAACGCCCGCCGAGCCGATACTGCCATGGTAGCGGCTTGTGAACTCAAGAGTCCAATATCTTTCATTGCTTCTAGCATGTATGCGGCAGCGTCTTTGATATTCCCTAACTTAAGGAGTATCTCATCTTTATCAATCGTGTCAATTTCTGATGACACTTTCTGACCATTTTTCAATAGCACGACTCACCCACGCGCAGGCAATAGTGGGCCTGAGCAGCGTACCATTGGCAACATAAACGGATTTCAATGCAGTTTCAGACTTCTAATCTCCTATTGATATGATGCATACTATCACGTATTTCTTTCACCCATGCAGGCTCTTGGTGTGCTGGCAGCGCCACCACATTACAACTCTGTGTCCCTAAAATGGCTTCCTCCGGGAGAAGAACTCCCTGCCTCAGACATGTCACTTACATGTACAACACCCACACAGACACACTGGGACTTATAGGGGACAGACCCACAGTAAAATGTCAGAGGGACACAGTTTAGGAGCAGCCAGTTCACAACCCCAGCACCTGTATCTAATGCCTGTGAACACAGAATGCCCACAGACACTCAGCGCTTATTACACAGTAATTCACACGTGACCCCCTCCTTATTTTCACCCCGATACTTGTATTCAGAAGTGAAGGAGGACCAGCATTGTCTCTGCAGCCTGAGGAGAGAGGAAATGGCGCTGAGCAGTGTGCTGGCTGCCTGAGGAAGAAGCTCCACCCCCGCAATGGCGCGTTTTTCACTCAGTAATTTTTTTATATTATTTATACTGGCGGGGGTAGGGCTGTGCCAGCGGCAACTTATGTCCCCTTGTAGCCAGTTTATAGGTGTTTTTGCTGCCCAGGGCGCCCCCCCCCCCCCCCCCCGCAGTGCCTGTGTGTGGGCAGCAATGGCGTGTGCTCCTGCCAGCCGCGTTCTACCTCAGCCGTCACTTTTCTTGATAGAAGATCCGTCTTCTTCTACTCACCTGTCTTCTGACTCTGCGAGGGGGGTGACGGCGTGCTGTGGGAGTGAGCATCTAGACACGGCTAGCTTTCAGTTCCCTTCAGGAGCTAAAGGTGTCCTGTCAGCCAGAAGCAGAGCCATGAAACTCTTCAGGAAGTTGGTTCCTACTTCTTCCCCCTCAGTCCCACGAAGCAGGGAGTCTGTTGCCAGCAGTCCTCCCTGAAAATAAAAAACCTAACATAAGTCTTTTCAGAGAAACTCAGTAGAGCTCCTCAGAGTGCATTCAGTCGGCACTAAAACTGAGGTCTGGAGGAGGGGCATAGAGGGAGGAGCCAGTTCGCACCCATTGAAAAGTCTTAAGAGTGCCCATGGCTCCTGCAGAACCGTCTATACCCCATGGTCAAGAAGTAAACCCCAGCATCCTCTAGGACGTATGAGAAAGGAAAAAACAGAAGGTAAGGACTCAGAATTATACTAGCATCACTCTAAATAGGATCCTACATGCATAGTCAAACGCAGGGGGGAGTTGGTTGCCCAGAAACCCCCTTCCTCTTGGCAAGTGGCTCAAATTATGACAACAAAAGCAATGGAAAATAAAACAATTACTAGAGCTGCCGCCACATCATGCAGTTTAAGGGACAGAGCTGAGCTGCTGCACATGCCCAAAGCAGGGACGTGCAAGTCAAGGGAGGAAGTGCTTGCCGTCATTAATGATTAAAAAAATACAAAGAAGTTACTTACGACACATTCTATCCTTTATATATTAATCATTTTTACTGTTAAACTGTGTTTGGGAGGCCCTTTTAAATTCTGCAGGAAAACCCAGATAATAAGCAGCTTTTAAATATCTCCATTTAGTAAATAAACAAAGTTTAGAAGAACAACATGGGCGCAGTTAATTGTGGACTTTCACGTCTCCAAAATGCTATACAAAATGAAAAACAACTCTGTGTCTTAGTCTGTTGGTGAACCACAACTCCCATCATGGTCAGAGACTATCACCACCACTAATTACCTTCCATCTGGAGTCACATCCTCCCGTCTCTGAGAAACGTCAGGTAATTAAAAGAAATACAGACACATTCTTTATCATGTTTTCCATCCTTACACACGGCAACACCCGTAATGCTTCTGTAGAACGTCACAGATAAGAAATGTTGGAATCTGTGTTACATTTATGCTACATGTGCCGTGTTGTTTATTTTTATAGCATTAACACTTTATTGCACAATGTGACAGTTAACGTGTGTGTGTTTATCATAGGAAATGTCCACAATAAATTAATTATAGGTAGTGTGCAGATTAATCCTGTCACTGCCAAACTTTTAAATGCCAATAACTAAAAAGGGAAATAAAACAAAAAAAACAAAAAAAAAATCCAAAAAAAGATCAGTTCTCGGATGTTTTCCGTTTAATGGATCATTTGAATTTGAAGCACTAAAACCTCCTGCCGTTGTTAATTGCTTCCTCGGCGCCGCCTCCTCCTCCTCGGTGCGCTCATTAGACGAGGCGGCCGTGTTTCAGCCCTTTAAATTTTCACTTTTTGCCATCTTATTAGAACACTGAAAATTCTTACATTCCAAACATTTTAGGACATCGTAAAGTATGGCAGCAGTTTAATGGCACAGGATATTATGTGTCATCTACAGGAAATAAAAATGTTTTACTTCCGTGGGAGTTTATTAGTTGTACAAGAGTTTCATCATTACTCAGTTCCAGCAGCCCTTGAAACTCCTCCAGAAGGCGCAAAATACGATATTACCCTCACACGACTTAGTGATTTTCATCCAATGTTTCCACGTATCTCCAGGAAAGGGGAAAAAAAGAAGAAGACTGTAACAGATCAGCGTTTGATCTCTGCTTTATAACACGGCTACAGGTCTAGGCTTCCTCTCGCTTTAAATTTCTTGGCAGAGCGCTCACTGGCTCTCATCTGAAGCCTGCTTCCGTAGATGTACGTGATAAATCCATCAATTTCCGTGCAGAAGACGCAGTTCAGCTTGGGAACAACTGTCAAGCGAAGCAGGAAGCGGCCCGTAAATTAGATGTAAAAAGACCCTACTTAAACTGTCTATGGAGAAATTGCCTCGATCATTCTGAGAAATGTCTCGGTTACGATTGTACTCGAGGTAACATTATGATACCCTTTCTGCTACAGCCACAGATATCAAAATTATTTAATGTATGGATATCAATTCTAGTACTCGCTGAAAAATTACCGTAAAGAGGAAGATGACGCGTTTCAGTGTATTACTGCTGCGATTGGTCATTGACAAGAAGCTAACTGCACGGGAAGATGAATCTGGCCACTGCGGTAACTAATATTTAGGACAGTGGTTTCCAAACACGGGCCACAAGGCACCCTAACAGTCCAGGTTTTAAGAATATCCATGGTTGAGAACAAATGGCTAAATTAAATTGACTGACGTTCCAATTAAGTCACATGTGGTCTAGCATGGATATCCTTAAAACCTGGCCTGTCAGGATGCTTTGAGGTTTAGGAACCTCTGATTTAGGGTATTGCCAAATGTTATTGGCTGGTGAGTGCTTTCACTATCTCACTGAGCTTGGCTGTGCATTGCATTCCAAACCCTCTTACTAGAAGCCTCATGAGAATTAGCTGCTAGAGAGCTGCGAATCCCAGAACAACAGCGTTATACCGGAGACTGGTGCAGGGGGTTACATGGAAAGACTAGAAGATACTCTGACTACGAGTAAGCCCTCCGCTAACAGTCCAAGGAGAAAAGGATGCACAGCCAGTGATATCTATTTCTGCATTTAGTTTGGTAAACGTGTTTGGAAACACATATGTATATTTATATTTTGAAACAAGGTAAAGAACTCATTGAGGATAAAAGAGAAATACTCCTAGTGAAAAGAGAGCTGCCAATTTATCAATGCGCTAGTTCAGAGATTTGTGGGACATTTAAGAATGGGGAGTAAAGATAACGGTAACTGCAGGTCACCGAGCTCTCGGGGAGCAGACGGAGGGGGGCTGTTCTAATGAGGCGCTGCGGTTTTACGCATCAGACATACCTGGGAATCACTACTGGACAGAAAACAACGTACCTTTCAATTTGTCTTCTTTGGTGATGATTTTAAAGACATGCTTCGTCTCCTGTAGGATGATTCCCTTCAGTCCCACGTATGATGGACACTTTGATTTTGATACTGTGAATAGGAGAAGAATATAGGACAGAAAGTGTGACACACGGTAATATTAAGGAACGTTAATGCTGGAAGTTATACACGTGGGGTGAGGTCACATGACTGGAGAACACTCATTGGACCATCACTGACTACAGATTTACAGCGGATTACTTCTGCGCTACTCATCTGCTCATGTAGGTGGGGCCGCAAGGGCCAGTGGGTAACTGGGCTGGGTCCAGGCCCGCCAAGCGTCAGGGCACCAACTGCTCCTGGCCCGCCAAGCGTCAGGGCACCAACTGCTCCTGGACCGCCAAGCGTCAGGGCGCCACCGCTCTGGGCCCGCCAAGCGTCAGGGCGCTACTGCTCTGGGACAACGACAGACGTGGCTCTTAATAGAAAGTATAGGAGAATCAGGGGAAGTCTAAAGGTGATTTTAGGATCCCACTTTGAATTTGTGGAACCCTTGGCCCCTTTTTCACTTGAATAGTGTTTAGAGTTTATTTAGCAACCTACACATAGTGAGAGCAGACGAAACAATAATCTGATGACAATAAAAACTATTTAATCTCTAAGGAGCACTGACATCACTGAGGAGCACTGACATCACTGAGGAGCACTGACATCACTGAGGAGCACTGACATCACTGAGGAGCACTGACGCCTGCCCGCTGCATGGGGTGGCTGTACAAGGATCCCTGCTGTAAATGTATATGGATTGTTTCCTAGCTCCATGAGTTACAGGGCACAGCATGTTCAATGCGTACTATGCAGAAAGTACAGTCACTGTTTCCAGATTCTTGCATGGCATAGCATGGTGAAATGGGGCTTGGAAAAGTAAAAGATAGAAGTCATGATATTACTGCAAGTTTTTTCCCCCCTCACTATCACTGGTTATGCGTATGGCACCTCCATAAAACAATAACAAATATACATTGAGAAAATAAGAATTTACTTACAGATAATTCTATTTCTCGGAGTCCGTAGTGGATGCTGGGGTTCCTGAAAGGACCATGGGGAATAGCGGCTCCGCAGGAGACAGGGCACAAAAAGTAAAGCTTTCCGATCAGGTGGTGTGCACTGGCTCCTCCCCCTATGACCCTCCTCCAAGCCTCAGTTAGGTACTGTGCCCGGACGAGCGTACACAATAAGGGAGGAATTTTGAATCCCGGGTAAGACTCATACCAGCCACACCAATCACACCGTACAACTTGTGATCAAACCCAGTTAACAGTATGATAACAGAGGAGCCTCTGAAAGATGGCTTCCTAAACAATAACCCGAATTAGTTAACAATAACTATGTACAATTATTGCAGATAATCCGCACTTGGGATGGGCGCCCAGCATCCACTACGGACTCCGAGAAATAGAATTATCGGTAAGTAAATTCTTATTTTCTCTATCGTCCTAGTGGATGCTGGGGTTCCTGAAAGGACCATGGGGATTATACCAAAGCTCCCAAACGGGCGGGAGAGTGCGGATGACTCTGCAGCACCGAATGAGAGAACTCCAGGTCCTCCTTAGCCAGAGTATCAAATTTGTAAAATTTTACAAACGTGTTCTCCCCTGACCACGTAGCTGCTCGGCAAAGTTGTAATGCCGAGACCCCTCGGGCAGCCGCCCAAGATGAGCCCACCTTCCTTGTGGAGTGGGCCTTTACAGATTTAGGCTGTGGCAGGCCTGCCACAGAATGTGCAAGTTGGATTGTGCTACAGATCCAACGAGCAATCGTCTGCTTAGACGCAGGAGCACCCATCTTGTTGGGTGCATACAATATAAACAACGAGTCAGATTTTCTGACTCCAGCTGTCCTTGCAATATATATTTTTAATGCTCTGACAACGTCCAGTAACTTGGAGTCCTCCAAGTCACTTGTAGCCGCAGGCACTACAATAGGCTGGTTCAGATGAAATGCTGACACCACCTTAGGGAGAAAATGCGGACGAGTCCGCAGTTCTGCCCTGTCCGAATGGAAAATCAGATATGGGCTTTTGTAAGATAAAGCTGCCAGTTCTGACACTCTCCTGGCCGAAGCCAGGGCTAGTAACATGGTCACTTTCCATGTGAGATATTTTAAATCCACCTTTTTTAGTGGTTCAAACCAATGAGATTTTAGAAAGTCCAAAACCACATTGAGATCCCACGGTGCCACTGGAGGCACCACAGGAGGCTGTATATGCAGCACTCCCTTAACAAAAGTCTGGACTTCAGGAACTGAAGCCAATTCTTTTTGAAAGAAAATCGACAGGGCCGAAATTTGAACCTTAATAGATCCCAATTTGAGACCCATAGACAATCCTGATTGCAGGAAATGTAGGAATCGACCCAGTTGAAATTCCTCCGTCGGAGCACTCCGATCCTCGCACCACGCAACATATCTTCGCCAAATGCGGTGATAGTGTTGCACGGTTACTTCCTTCCTTGCTTTAATCAAAGTAGGAATGACTTCTTCCGGCATGCCTTTTTCCTTTAGGATCCGGCGTTCAACCGCCATGCCGTCAAACGCAGCCGCGGTAAGTCTTGAAACAGACAGGGACCCTGCTGAAGCAAGTCCCTCCTTAGAGGTAGAGGCCACGGATCTTCCGTGATCATCTCTTGAAGTTCCGGGTACCAAGTCCTTCTTGGCCAATCCGGAACCACTAGTATCGTTCTTACGCCTCTTTGCCGTATAATTCTCAATACTTTTGGTATGAGAGGCAGAGGAGGAAACACATACACCGACTGGTACACCCAAGGCGTTACCAGCGCGTCCACAGCTATTGCCTGCGGATCTCTTGACCTGGCGCAATACCTGTCCAGTTTTTTGTTGAGGCGAGACGCCATCATGTCCACCATTGGTCTTTCCCAACGGGTTACCAGCATGTGGAAGACTTCCGGATGAAGTCCCCACTCTCCCGGGTGAAGGTCGTGTCTGCTGAGGAAGTCTGCTTCCCAGTTGTCCACTCCCGGGATGAACACTGCTGACAGTGCTATCACATGATTCTCTGCCCAGCGAAGAATCCTTGCAGCTTCTGCCATTGCACTCCTGCTTCTTGTGCCGCCCTGTCTGTTTACATGGGCGACTGCCGTGATGTTGTCCGACTGGATCAACACCGGTTTTCCTTGAAGCAGAGGTTCTGCCTGGCTTAGAGCATTGTAGATTGCTCTTAGTTCCAGAATGTTTATGTGAAGAGACGTTTCCAGGCTCGTCCACACTCCCTGGAAGTTTCTTCCTTGTGTGACTGCTCCCCAGCCTCTCAGGCTGGCGTCCGTGGTCACCAGGATCCAATCCTGTATGCCGAATCTGCGGCCCTCCAATAGATGAGCACTCTGCAACCACCACAGAAGAGATACCCTTGTCCTTGGAGACAGGGTTATCCGCTGGTGCATCTGAAGATGCGACCCTGCCCATTTGTCCAACAGATCCCTCTGGAAAATTCGTGCATGGAATCTGCCGAATGGAATTGCTTCGTAAGAAGCCACCATTTTTCCCAGGACTCTTGTGCATTGATGTACAGACACCTTTCCTGGTTTTAGGAGGTTCCTGACAAGCTCGGATAACTCCTTGGCTTTTTCCTCCGGGAGAAAAACCTTTTTCTGAACCGTGTCCAGAATCATCCCTAGGAACAGCAGACGAGTTGTCGGCATTAACTGGGATTTTGGAATATTCAGAATCCAGCCGTGCTGTTTTAGCACTTCTTGAGACAGTGCTAATCCCCTCTCTAGCTGTTCTCTGGACCTTGCCCTTATTAGGAGATCGTCCAAGTATGGGATAATTAATACGCCTTTTCTTCGAAGAAGAATCATCATCTCGGCCATTACCTTTGTAAAGACCCGAGGTGCCGTGGACAATCCGAACGGCAGCGTCTGAAACTGATAGTGACAGTTTTGTACAACGAACCTGAGGTACCCCTGGTGTGAGGGGTAAATTGGAACGTGGAGGTACGCATCCTTGATGTCCAAGGACACCATAAAGTCCCCTTCTTCCAGGTTCGCTATCACTGCTCTGAGTGACTCCATTTTGAACTTGAACTTCTTTATGTACAGGTTCAAGGACTTCAGATTTAGAATAGGTCTTACCGAGCCGTCCGGCTTCGGTACCACAAATAGAGTGGAATAATACCCCTTTCCCTGTTGTAGAAGAGGTACCTTGACTATCACCTGCTGAGAGTACAGCTTGTGAATGGCTTCCAAAACCGTCTCCCTTTCGGAGGGGGACGTTGGTAAAGCAGACTTCAGGAAACGGCGAGGCGGATCTGTCTCTAGTTCCAACCTGTACCCCTGAGATATTATCTGCAGGATCCAGGGATCTACCTGCGAGTGAGCCCACTGCGCGCTGAAATTCTTGAGACGACCGCCCACCGCCCCCGAGTCCGCTTGAGAAGCCCCAGCGTCATGCTGAGGCTTTTGTAGAAGCGGGGGAGGGCTTCTGTTCCTGGGAAGGAGCTGCCTGTTGGTGTCTCTTCCCCCTTCCTCTGCCTCGTGGCAGATATGAATATCCCTTTGCTCTCTTGTTTTTAAAGGAACGAAAGGGCTGCGGTTGAAAAGTCGGTGTCTTTTTCTGTTGGGGAGTAGCTTGAGGTAAAAAGGTGGATTTCCCGGCTGTAGCCGTGGCCACCAAATCTGATAGACCGACTCCAAATAACTCCTCCCCTTTATACGGCAAAACTTCCATATGCCGTTTTGAGTCCGCATCGCCTGACCACTGTCGCGTCCATAAACTTCTTCTGGCCGAAATGGACATAGCACTTACCCGTGATGCCAGTGTGCAGATATCCCTCTGTGCATCACGCATATAAAGAAATGCATCCTTTATTTGCTCTAAAGACAGTAAAACATTGTCCCTATCCAGGGTATCAATATTTTCAATCAGGGACTCTGACCAAGCTACTCCAGCACTGCACATCCAGGCTGTCGCTATAGCTGGTCGTAGTATAACACCTGTATGTGTGTATATACTTTTTTGGATATTTTCCATCCTCCTATCTGCTGGATCTTTAAGTGCGGCCGTCTCAGGAGAGGGTAACGCCACTTGTTTAGATAAGCGTGTGAGCGCCTTGTCCACCCTAGGAGGTGTTTCCCAGCGCGCCCTAACCTCTGACGGGAAAGGGTATAAAGCTAATAACTTCTTTGAAATTAGCATCTTTTTATCGGGGGCAACCCACGCTTCATCACATACATCATTTAGTTCTTCTGATTCAGGAAAACTATAGGTAGTTTTTTCACACCCCACATAATACCCTGTTTAGTGGTACCTGTAGTATCAGCTAAATGTAACGCCTCCTTCATTGCCAAAATCATATAACGTGTGGCCCTACTGGAAAATACGGTTGATTCGTCACCGTCGCCACTGGAATCAGTGCCTGTGTCTGGGTCTGTGTCGACCGACTGAGGCAAAGGGCGTTTTACAGCCCCTGACGGTGTTTGAGGCGCCTGGACAGGCACTAACTGATTGTCCGGCCGTCTCATGTCGTCAAACGACTGCTTTAGCGTGTTGACACTATCCCGTAATTCCATAAATAAAGGCATCCATTCTGGTGTCGACCCCCTAGGAGGTGACATCCCCATATTTGGCAATTGCTCCGCCTCCACACCAATATCGTCCTCATACATGTCGACACACACGTACCGACACACAGCAGACACACAGGGAATGCTCTTAACGAAGACAGGACCCCACTAGCCCTTTGGGGAGACAGAGGGAGAGTTTGCCAGCACACACCAAAAGCGCTATATATGACAGGGATAGCCTTATAATAAGTGCTCCCTGTATAGCTGCTTTTATAATATAATTTTTGCCACTATTTTGCCCCCCCCTCTCTTGTTTTACCCTGTTTCTGTAGTGCAGTGCAGGGGAGAGACCTGGGAGCCGTCCTGACCAGCGGAGCTGTGTAAGGAAAATGGCGCTGTGTGCTGAGGAGATAGGCCCCGCCCCTTTTCCGGCGGGCTCGTCTCCCGCTCTTTAGTGTATTCTGGCAGGGGTTAAATATCTCCATATAGCCCCCGGAGGCTATATGTGAGGTATTTTTTAGCCAAATAGGTTTTCATTTGCCTCCCAGGGCGCTCCCCTCCCAGCGCCCTGCACCCTCAGTGACTGCCGTGTGAAGTGTGCGGAGAGGAAAATGGCGCACAGCTGCAGTGCTGTGCGCTACCTTTAGAAGACTGAGGAGTCTTCTGCCGCCGATTCTGGACCTCTTCATGTTTCAGCATCTGCAAGGGGGCCGGCGGCGAGGCTCCGGTGACCATCCAGGCTGTACCTGTGATCGTCCCTCTGGAGCTGATGTCCAGTAGCCAAGAAGCCAATCCATCCTGCACGCAGGTGAGTTCACTTCTTCTCCCCTAAGTCCCTCGTTGCAGTGATCCTGTTGCCAGCAGGACTCACTGTAAAATAAAAAACCTAAGCTAAACTTTCTCTAAGCAGCTCTTTAGGAGAGCCACCTAGATTGCACCCTTCTCGGCCGGGCACAAAAATCTAACTGAGGCTTGGAGGAGGGTCATAGGGGGAGGAGCCAGTGCACACCACCTGATCGGAAAGCTTTACTTTTTGTGCCCTGTCTCCTGCGGAGCCGCTATTCCCCATGGTCCTTTCAGGAACCCCAGCATCCACTAGGACGATAGAGAAAAGGTGATGATTAGTGAGAGCAGGTTATACCCAGACACAGACTACGTACCCATCACCAGCGCACCGTGTAAGTCCGCTTTCAGCATCTTGCTCTGGACCATCTGCGGCTGCCTAGAACGGCAATATAGACAATGGTAATACACAGGGTATTGCTGTATTGATCCCCTTTACACTATAATCGTGTAGCACTGCCGGACACCTGCCTGCCAGGTCTCATATGTACAGAGAGGACACATATATAATGTGCTCCATGTGTAGCACGTTACTGTGTAACAGGTATTACCATAAGGCAAGAAGAAGAGCGGCTTATAGAGGGCAAGGCGGAGGGGTGACTGCCAGCAGGGCAAAAATATAATAGCAGGAGATGACAGGCAGCACTATGAAGCGGGGAGGAGGGGATGACAGGCAGCACTGTGGAGCGGGGAGGAGAGGATGACAGGCAGCACTATGGAGCGGGGAGGAGGGGATGATAAGCAGCACTGTGGAGCAGGGAGGAGGGGATGACAGGCAGCACTATGGAGCGGGGAGGAGGGGATGATAAGCAGCACTGTGGAGCGGGGAGGAGGGGATGATAAGCAGCACTGTGGAGCGGGGAGGAGAGGATGACAGGCAGCACTGTGGAGCGGGGAGGAGGGGATGACAGGCAGCACTGTGGAGCGGGGAGGAGAGGATGACAGGCAGCACTATGGAGCGGGGAGGAGGGGATGATAAGCAGCACTGTGGAGCAGGGAGGAGGGGATGACAGGCAGCACTATGGAGCGGGGAGGAGGGGATGATAAGCAGCACTGTGGAGCGGGGAGGAGAGGATGACAGGCAGCACTGTGGAGCGGAGAGGAGGGGATGACAGGCAGCACTGTGGAGCGGGGAGGAGGGGATGACAGGCAGCACAATGGAACGGGGAGGAGGGGATGACAGGCAGCACTATGGAGCGGGGAGGAGGGGATGACAGGCAGCACTGTGGAGCGGAGAGAGGAACAGGCAGCTTTATGGGGTGGGGAACAGGGAGTGATATTTATTGGGAAGGGAGGGCGACTGTATGGGGCGGGGAGGAGACAATTATAGGCAACTAGATACCAGCAAACGACCGGTGTCTGGAAAGTGGGGCAATGGTAATTGTTCAGAGGCGGTTCTCGCTATATTGTGGTCACATAAAGCGATTTCTTGGTGTAGCAGGCAGAGTATAATACAGAATACTCACGCATCTGGTCTTAACCCATTGCACAGGTCCCGGATATACTGCTTCCAGAGCTGATGGAGAGGAAGGTACATGTCATACCTGTATATGAGGAGATGGCAATTACTGGACGAGGACAGGAAAATACTGCAGCACACGCTGGACAAGATCCCCACCTCTGCTGGTCTGCTTTAATCTCAAACAGTCTCATCTCCCTCCTCTCCTTGGCAGTTAAAGCCTTTGACTTCTTCTGTTTCACCCTCTTCTTCTTCTTGTGAACGTGCTCCAGCACCACAGCCTTCCGCTCCAGAGACTCCTGTATAGTCTTCTTCTTCAGGTTCGGCATACTGCGCTTCAGAAAGGCATTCACAAACGCCTCCGCTTTCTTTGAGCTTTGCATCTGGAAGAAAAACACATCACCCTCAAACATACGCTATAGAGAACAAACCTCAATCACACAAACGCAGAACCAAGAACGCATTAAGGAAATAAGTTAGTGCCAAGTTTACTAGTACAGCGGTTAATGCATTTAGGTTTAAATCCGCTGTCACGTTACTACATGGTTACTAGGTCTCTCTCCTCTTGTCGCACCATGTACATAAAAGTCACAGAGGTGTCTCATGGCCACTGCTTTGGCCTTCAACTTTACCTATAGGAAAGTTACAATAAATCAGACTTAAAATCAACAAACTCTTTCCCCCTAAGTTACACGGCAGTGAGGAGATAGACGGCAACTACTCTGCCAGTGCATAAGACAATACAGAATGCATTGTGACGGATCGGGCACTTACGTCGTGTCATTAGGTGCCATAACAAAACTATGCAAAAATGTACCCGCTGTCGTCATGCTGCCAACCAAGGCTACATAAGGCCTAGTGGGGTTGGCACACACACAGCATCCCCTGTCTGGGTGTTACCCTTCTTACCGGAGAGGTGAGTACACCGTAACTGCAGTCTAATGCTAGTGTAGGCACTTGCAGAGAATCGGGGTTCCTCGACGACAGGCTGCAAGCTTAAAAGTTCTGATCGATATGTGAACAAAATTCCCCTGCTGTTATTTGCTAGATACACCCAGATTTGCATTGGTGGTGCCCAGCGCCAACAACATATAAACAACTCACCTCCAGTCCAAGCCCCTTGGACTCTTCTTGAGGAATTTTTTGGTATATTAGATCTACAGGGAAAAAAGAAAGTGAACAGAATAAAATGATTTTTTTGACATATCTGGTTATTCAGTATTCTTCTGTCTCAAGTGAAAATAAAAACATTTGCTGAGTACCAGGCTGCACAAAGCACTTTGCTGTAATGCAGACCTAAAAGGGGATGGCTCAGTAACTGCAGGTTTCAACCCTCCCTACCAACTAGTACTAGCAACTACTATCGCCCCCTAGCTGCAGCCTCAGGAGCTGCTAAAACTGTATTTCCAGGGACTAATCCACCTCCGTAACATAAGTCTGGCAAATTAATTACGCTAATCAGTAATGTGGCCGTACCCAGATTTCAGCTGGGGCTGCATGAGGAAGAGACGGGTGCCAGGAAAACTGCCCCCGGACTTCTGCCCCATTAAAATGGGGTTGTTACTAATGTATCACGCGGCAAGGGAAGAAATTTGTGTTTTTGCTGTCAAACCGCTACTTCCAAGTAATGAAAATAAAAGGATGAGAAGAACGGTCACATTTAAATGGAAATAATCACATGTCTAGTTGTTGCTGGATTATATCCCACGTGTGTCCTTCTACTAGTGGCACTGACACACTGGCGGGCCTCTGTATAACGCAGGTGTATATTTCATACCAGCAGAAACGGCATCGCAATGATTTATGCCCAAAGTTTTTCTAAACAATCAATGCATATTATTTCAAATAAGAAAAAGAATGGTGACACCAGATATTACTGCACATTTACGTATAGACTATGGGGGTCATTCCGAGTTGTTCGCTCGCTAGCAGTTTTTAGCAGCCGTGCAAACGCTATGCCGCCTCCCACTGGGAGTGTATTTTAGCTTAGCAGAAGAGCGAATGAAAGGATCGCAGAGCGGCTACAAAGTTTTTTTGTGCAGTTTCAGAGTAGCTCAAAACCTACTCAGCACTTGCGATCACTTCAGACTGTTCAGTTCCTGTTTTGACATCACAAACACGCCCTACGTTCACCCAACCACGCCTGCGTTTTTCCTGGCACGCCTGCGTTGTTCCGAACACTCCCTGAAAACGGTCAGTTGACACCCAGAAACGCCCTCTTCCTGTCAATCACTCTGCGGCCAGCAGTGCGACTGAAAAGGATCGCAAGACCTTGTGTGAAAATACATCGTTCACGCCTGCGCAGAAGTGCAGTTTTTTTGCCCCATCGATGCACAGCGAACGAAACCAGCTAGCGATCAACTCGCAATGACCACCTATATTTTATGTAGAGGGTAAGGGGCCTAAAAAAAAAATCACTGTGACGGGAACCAGGGTTTATCAGCACCGATAATTAGCATCACAAGACGTGTTCCACATGGTATCTGGTCATTAGGTCAACGTGAAAGGTTCACACATGAAAAGGTTGACATGAGTTTTTTAATTAATTTTTTTTTTTTTACTTTTTCATACTTTACGATCTACATGGATTGCGACTGGTAATAGTAACCTGTGCTGAGAGCCACGGGTGCGGAGCGTGGCTCCTTGCCCGAAACACGGCGAGTGAAGCGAACCATGCGAGGGGACACGGTGCACTAATTGGGGTTCTCGGTCACTTTACGAAGAAAACTACACAAATAAAACTACAACAAAAAACAAACAAAAAACATGTCAACATTTTTTTGCATGTCGACCTAATGACCGCATCGATCTATTTCATGTGTCGACCTAGTCACCGTCAACCCAATGAAACACACCGGTTGCACATCAGATTCTGTGATCCTCATAGCGCACAATGGTTTTTCAGCCAGTGTGCGTTGTCCTACATCTAGTCCACAAAGTAACACGTGCGCAGTTTCCCAGCTCGGGGGTTATACTAGCGACCAGCACTTTATTACTGTTTATTTTTTACAGGAGCTTTGGACGTTCACCACACGTTAGATTACGCTTTTATTGCCGTCTCCCATAAAATCTGCTGCTTTTTATATTTTTACAGCTGCACGGAGCGGAGAATTCTCTGCTGATGTGGGAGCACGTCTGCATGGCACAGCCCTGTCCCCTCCCGTCGGCAGTCCCCTGACATTAGACATAATTGTTTACTGGCGGCTGGAACTCCGTGTTTCATTCCATCTTCTATCACTAATTTGGTTTTTGCTGTTCGAGAACATCAATGGAGAAATATTGTCTTGAGCAGCAACATAATAAAAACTGCCTGCTTAATGCATTTTTATTTATTTTTTTATTAGAAGGGGCCTAAATTTGAGAGGGGTTGGGAGGCAATAACAAAACTTGGTAAAGAATAAACAAAAACAGAAGCGCCATCGTCAGACTGCGCCAGCAGCATCGGTAATGCACTGTATAATTATTTATTGGGCTGGGAAGAAAGATTGATCTGGAGTACATCCATACTCCAGAACGGGAATTATTATGTAACCACAGACACGTCAAATGCATTACACTCACTGGACGCAGGACTACTACTCTCATGATGCCGACAGGTAGCGCAAGAGATTGCATTAACAATATTCCGCAATACGGAGGCTGCTTTGCAGTTGGAAATGGTGAGACTGTGGCAGATACCTCTCATCTTAAATACTGGAGATCTGTATATTGCAGGGAACCCCTAAAAAAGGTTATTTTTAGGAGATACCCCACAACTTCAACTTGGTAAACATGCACCTGTATTTAACGCTTATTCAAGCATAGCAAGTGTAAAAGATAAAATCTAAAGCATACAGCACCTAATACAGAATGCTGGTCACTGTCTCTTTCTCTCTCTACTTAATAAGCAGAAATAGAAACTCAACTTTATCCCGGTGAGGTTACGTTGGTCTTGTACAGACCGGCAAGAGTCGTACGGTATAGTCCTTACATAGGAGATAGTAATGTCTTAGTAAGCAACGTTAAGTGGCAAGTGTTGGTAATTTATAACAGTGGGGTAATTGCAGTACCTGTCGCTTAGAGCAACCATTCACTCGTCTGTGTTGGCTTTACGGCAAGCAAATGAGCGAGCCAGTGTTCCTAAAGCTGGGTACACACCTGGGCGACTTTATGGCGTACTGGTCATCACGCTGGCCAAGCGGCCGATTCAGGTAAGTATCTCACTTATCGATCGGCCGCTCAATGTGTCACCCTGACATCACAGCTGGGTGGGAATTTGAATTTGTCTGCCCAGCTTTGACGTCATCCCCCGCAGCAAGTGTACAGGCGGTTGGCGGGCTGCCCATGCCGTCAAATGCACCAAGATCTCTTCAGATATTTAGGCCGCGCTACACAGCCTGAACGATGACGTTCCAACTTCTAACCGTTGTACTGCTTTCCAGGGCTATTTTTCGTCCGGAGCGCTTCAGAATGCGTTCCGGAACGTCCTGGCCGCTGACCCAGTAAAGTTTGGGAGGGCGGGTGCAGGCATCAGTAACCATACCGCTAGCCCCCGCAGTGGATTGAGATGCGCTGGGGGCTGCGGCCATAGCGCTTCCATCCGTAGCAGTGTAAAAAACTCACCAAAAATGGCCACCACCGAGGAGGAGACAGACACTAGAGGTCATATTTGACCTCTAGCGAATGTCTCCTCGGCGGCACGTATTTTCAGAGGGATTTTTTTTCTATACAGTGCTACGGACAGAAGTGCTCCCGCAGCCCCCAGCGCGTATCAATTAACTGTGGTGGCTAGCGGTATGCTTACTGATGCCTGCTACCGCCCTTCCAAACTTTACTGGGACAACGGCCCAAAAGACCCTTGGGAACGAGCACGAGACCCCTGGAAATGCGTAAGAGACCCCCAGCAACGCGCACGAAACCCCTGGCAACGCGCATGGAACCAAAAGCATGAAACCCCTGACAACATATACTAAACCCCTGGCAACGAGCATGAGACCCCTGACAACAGGCAGGTAATTTAAAAGTAATTAGAAGCTGTGTGGCATCATATGTAAGGGACATTATTGTGTGTGGGGCATAAAATGGTGTCAGGGCCATAACTGAGTGTGGCACATTGCGCAAGGGGCATTGCGGCGTGTGGCACATTGCGCAAGGGGCATTGCGGAGTGTGGCACATTGCGCAAGGGGCATTGCGGAGTGTGGCACATTGCGCAAGGGGCATTGCGGAGTGTGGCACATTGCGCAAGGGGCATTGCGGAGTGTGGCACATTGCGCAAGGGGCATTGCGGAGTGTGGCACATTGCGCAAGGGGCATTGCGGAGTGTGGCACATTGCGCAAGGGGCATTGCGGAGTGTGGCACATTGCGCAAGGGGCATTGCGGAGTGTGGCACATTGCGCAAGGGGCATTGCGGAGTGTGGCACATTGCGCAAGGGGCATTGCGGAGTGTGGCACATTGCGCAAGGGGCATTGCGGAGTGTGGCACATTGCGCAAGGGGCATTGCGGAGTGTGGCACATTGCGCAAGGGGCATTGCGGAGTGTGGCACATTGCGCAAGGGGCATTGCGGAGTGTGGCACATTGCGCAAGGGGCATTGCGGAGTGTGGCACATTGCGCAAGGGGCATTGCGGAGTGTGGCACATTGCGCAAGGGGCATTGCGGAGTGTGGCACATTGCGCAAGGGGCATTGCGGAGTGTGGCACATTGCGCAAGGGGCATTGCGGAGTGTGGCACATTGCGCAAGGGGCATTGCGGTGTGTGGCACAATGCGCAAGGGGCATTGCGGTGTGTGGCACAATGCGCAAGGGGCATTGCGGAGTGTGGCACATTGCGCAAGGGGCATTGCGGTGTGTGGCACAATGCGCAAGGGGCATTGCGGTGTGTGGCACAATGCGCAAGGGGCATTGCGGAGTGTGGCACATTGCGCAAGGGGCATTGCGGTGTGTGGCACAATGCGCAAGGGGCATTGCGGTGTGTGGCACAATGCGCAAGGGGCATTGCGGTGTGTGGCACAATGCGCAAGGGGCATTGCGGTGTGTGGCACAATGCGCAAGGGGCATTGCGGTGTGTGGCATAATGTGCAAGGGGCATTACGGTGTGTGGCATAATGCGTAAGGGGCATTACTACAAGGAGGAAAAATTACAAATCATGTAAGGGGCATGAATCAAGTTTTATTTTCTGTGGTAGGCAATGTCTGGGCGTGTGGGTTGCATAACTGTGGTATAAGGTAGTCTTTTCCTGCAAGTCCATGCCCCTTGCAGCAAAGCCACACCCCTTGCAGCAAGACCACACACCTTTTTGGGGGGGCACGCAAATTCTTTATTATTGCAAAGCCCCCCACTGTAGCTCCTCCCACATTCCCACAGCTCCGCCTACCCACCGGAGTTCCTGAACCTATTTTTCTACAAAAATAGCACTGCTGCTTTCCATATAGCACTAATAATTTCCCGTACATGGGGGGTCATTCTGAGTTGATCGCACGTAGCAACTTATTGCTGCTCGTGCGATTAACCCGACGCCGCCTATGGGAGGGGGGGGGGGGGAGTGTATTTTAGCATAGCAGGGCTGCGATCGCTTGTGCACCCCCGCTATGCTAAAAAAGTTTCAAGTAAAACAAGACCAGGGCTGCAGTTACTCACCCGGTGCGACGGACCCAACGATGAAGGTCCCGGTCCTGACGTCAGACATTTACCCTCCAAATGCCTCGACACGCCTGCGTTGGACTCGCCACGCCTGGAAAACGGTGAGTATCCATCCCGGAACGCCTCCCGCCTGTCCGTCTTCTTGCGATCGCCGCTGCGATCACATTTCTTGCTGGCGGCGTCGTTACACCGGCGACCCGTTCGCATCGCAGAAAAGAACCGTTGCGTGCGAACGGGTAGGAATGACCCCCATGTATGTGGTGTTTCTTTTCTTGTCGAGGCCCTGGTGTCACCGTATCTTTGTGAGAAGAGCTGGAATTGCTCATCAGTAATACCCATACTGTATCTGAGAGCGACAGACCCTAGAGGTCTTTAACTCTTGGTTGAGCCCCCAGATCAAACACTTTTTGGTGGCTCTTGACAGGCTGAAGACTGCACTTATGCCACCATACAGGGGAGGAAGACATCGCACGCAGCTGAAGCTCTCACCACTGTTGTCCACTGATCTGTTTGTACATGATGCACCTATAACCAGGATGATTACCCTCAATGCCCATCAGACCACCCACATTGTGCCACATAGTAAATGGATCTGTGTGCAGCCCTCCAGGAGAGAGGGGGAGAGAACCGCTTATCTACAGAGAAGAGTCTGGGCTGCTGCGGGCAGAGATGTGTCCTGAGCCCCTGCTCACAGCAGACCTTGGGGCTATCTCCTTACCAAGTCTCCCGTGCGACGTGCCGTTACTGGTCTCGCACCAGCCTGGCGGAGGAGGGAAACGCAATGGTTGCGCTCAGCACTGGGGCAATGAGCAGATCGGAGCACAATAACAACCAACTAAACACACTACCTGGAATTCCACCTCTGTGGTCGTCACCTGCACTTTTGTAAAAGCTCTGTGAGATGTTGCCAAGCCGTAAGGTAGTTCAGGAAATATTGGTCAATCACACAGTATGTAATAATCAGTAATATCTGTAACCATGTGAACGGTTTTCCGGGTCTATTATCAGAGGATGAGATTCATGACGGACTAACGCAGGGACTAATTCTGCATGAGGTGAGTTGTGCGAAAGTTTGCCAAACTACAACTCTTCCCACTAGAATGTATGGGGGGGGGGGGGGCAGCACAGGGCAAGGCAAGGCCGCCCCACATGTCAGGTCCTGCCCCCCGCCCGCTGAAATGGGAGCACTTCACCAAACAGCAGATTACTCACATGTTTAGGGTAGCCCCCTGCCTCCACAGCCTAGCTGCCCCGCCATCTTGTGGGTTGCAACGGCTGTGACACCACGCATCCGCCACCGCCCGCCCCACAAACGGTCCAGACACACCTCCATTGTCTGGATTAAGCCCCCCCCCCCCGCGAACAGCACATCAATGCCTGAAAAACGCTGCATAGAAGTGCTGACATGGCCAAATAGCTATAACACTTGTAATAAGGACACTAATGAAATTAAAAATAAGAATTTACTTACCGATAATTCTATTTCTCGTAGTCCGTAGTGGATGCTGGGAACTCCGTAAGGACCATGGGGAATAGACGGGCTCCGCAGGAGACTGGGCACTCTAAAAGAAAGATTAGGTACTATCTGGTGTGCACTGGCTCCTCCCTCTTTGCCCCTCCTCCAGACCTCAGTTAAGGAAACTGTGCCCGGAAGAGCTGACACAACAAGGAAAGGATTTGGAATCCAGGGTAAGACTCATACCAGCCACACCAATCACACTGTACAACTTGTGATAACCTTACCCAGTTAACAGTATGAACAACAACTGAGCCTCAGTAACAGATGGCTCATAACAATAACCCTTTAGTTAAGCAATAACTATATACATGTATTGCAGAGAGTCCGCACTTGGGACGGGCGCCCAGCATCCACTACGGACTACGAGAAATAGAATTACTGGTGAGTAAATTCTTATTTTCTCTGACGTCCTAGTGGATGCTGGGAACTCCGTAAGGACCATGGAGATTATACCAAAGCTCCCAAACGGGCGGGAGAGTGCGGATGACTCTGCAGCACCGAATGAGCAAAGGCAAGGTCCTCCTCAGCCAGGGTATCAAACTTGTAGTACTTAGCAAATGTGTTTGAACCCGACCAAGTAGCAGCTCGGCAAAGCTGTAAAGCCGAGACCCCTCGGGCAGCCGCCCAAGAAGAGCCCACCTTCCTTGTGGAATGGGCTTTTACTGATTTAGGATGCGGTAACCCTGCCGCAGAATGAGCTTGCTGAATCTTGTTACAGATCCAGCACGCAATAGTTTGCTTTGAAGCCGGAGCACCCAGTTTGTTGGGTGCATGCAGGATAAACAGCGAGTCAGTTTTCCTGACTCCAGCCGTCCTGGCTACATAGATTTTCAAAGCCCTGACTACATCAAGTAACCTGGAGTCCTCCAAGTCCCGAGTAGCCGCAGGCACCACAATAGGCTGGTTCAAAGGAAACGCTGATACCACCTTAGGGAGAAATTGGGGACGAGTCCTCAACTCGGCCCTGTCCATATGAAAGATCAGATATGGGCTTTTATATGACAAAGCCGCCAATTCTGACACACGCCTAGCTGAAGCTAAGGCCAACAGCATGACCACCTTCCATGTGAGATACTTTAGCTCCACGGTCTTAAATGGCTCAAACCAGTGTGATTTCAGGAAATCCAACACAACGTTAAGATCCCAAGGTGCCACTGGAGGCACAAAAGGGGGCTGAATATGCAGCACTCCCTTAACAAACGTCTGAACTTCAGGCAGGGAAGCCAGTTCTTTTTGAAAGAAAATAGATAGGCCGAAATCTGGACCTTTATGGACCCCGATTTTAGGCCCATAGTCACCCCTGACTGTAGGAAGTGCAGAAATCGACCCAGCTGGAATTCCTCTGTTGGGGCCTTCCTGGCCTCACACCAAGCAACATATTTCCGCCATACGCGGTGATAATGCTTTGCTGTCACATCCTTCCTAGCTTTTATCAGCGTAGGAATCACTTCATCCGGAATGCCCTTTTCCGTTAGGATCCGGCGTTCAACCGCCATGCCGTCAAACGCAGCCGCGGTAAGTCTTGGAACAGACAGGGCCCCTGCTGTAACAGGTCCTGTCTGAGAGGCAGAGGCCATGGGTCCTCTGAGATCATTTCTTGTAGTTCTGGGTACCAAGTTCTTCTTGGCCAATCCGGAACGATGAGTATAGTTCTTACTCCTCTCTTTCTTACTATCCTCAGTACCTTGGGTATGAGAGGAAGAGGAGGGAACACATAAACCGACTGGTACACCCACGGTGTCACTAGTGCGTCCACAGCTATCGCCTGAGGGTCCCGTGACCTGGCGCAATATTTTTTTAGCTTTTTGTTGAGGCGGGACGCCATCATGTCCACCTGTGGCAGTTCCCAACGATTTACAATCTGTGTGAAGACTTCTTGATGAAGTCCCCACTCTCCCGGGTGGAGGTCGTGCCTGTTGAGGAAGTCTGCTTCCCAGTTGTTCACTCCCGGAATGAACACTGCTGACAGTGCTAGCACGTGATTCTCCGCCCATCGAAGAATCCTTGTGGCTTCTGCCATTGCCATCCTGCTTCTTGTGCCGCCCTGGCGGTTTACCTGGGCGACCGCCGTGATGTTGTCTGACTGAATCAGTACTGATTGGTTTTGAAGCAGGGGCTCTGCTTGACTCAGGGCGTTGTAGATGGCCCTTAGTTCCAATATATTTATGTGTAGAGAAGTCTCCAGACTTGACCACTGTCCTTGGAAGTTTCTTCCCTGAGTGACTGCCCCCCATCCTCGGAGGCTTGCATCCGTGGTCACCAGGACCCAGTCCTGTATGCCGAACCTGCGTCCCTCGAGAAGATGAGCACTCTGCAGCCACCACAGCAGAGACACCCTGGCCCTTGGGGACAGGGTGATCAACCGATGCATCTGAAGATGCAATCCGGACCATTTGTCCAACAGATCCCACTGAAAGATCCTTGCATGGAACCTGCCGAAGGGAATTGCTTCGTAAGAAGTCACCATCTTTCCCAGGACTCGCGAGCAGTGATGCACCGACACCTGTTTTGGTCTCAGGAGGTCCCTGACCAGAGATGACAATTCCTGGGCCTTCTCCTCCGGGAGAAACACCTTCTTCTGTTCTGTGTCCAGAATCATTCCCAGGAAAAGCAGACGCGTCGTAGGAATCAGCTGCGACTTTGGGATATTCAGAATCCAGCCGTGCCGTTGCAACACTTCCTGAGAGAGTGCTACGCTGACCAACAACTGCTCTTTGGACCTCGCCTTTATGAGGAGATCGTCCAAGTACGGGATAATTATAACTCCCTTTCTTCGAAGGAGTATCATCATTTCGGCCATTACCTTGGTAAATATTCTCGGAGCCGTGGAGAGACCAAACGGCAACGTCTGGAATTGGTAATGACAGTTCTGTACCACAAACCTGAGGTACTCCTGGTGAGGTAGGTAAATGGGGACATGCAAGTAAGCATCCTTGATGTCCAGCGACACCATAAAATCCCCCTCTTCCAGGCTTGCAATAACCGCCCTGAGCGATTCCATTTTGAACTTGAACTTCTTTATATAAGTGTTCAAGGATTTTAAATTTAGAATGGGTCTCACCGAACCGTCCGGTTTCGGTACCACAAACATTGTGGAATAGTAACCCCTTCCCTGTTGAAGGAGGGGGACCTTGATTATCACCTGCTGGAGGTACAGCTTGTGAATTGCCGCCAGTACTATCTCCCTTTCCCTGGGAGGAGCTGGCAAGGCTGATTTGAGGTAACGGCGAGGGGGGAGTCGCCTCGAACTCCAGCTTGTATCCCTGAGATACAATTTGAACAGCCCAGAGATCCACTTGTGAGCGAACCCACTGGTTGCTGAAGTATCGGAGACACGCCCCCACCGCACCTGGCTCCGCCAGTGGAGCCCCAACGTCATGCGGTGGACTTAGTGGAAGCAGGGGAGGATTTTTGTTCCTGGGAACTGGCTGCCTGGTGCAGCTTCTTTCCTCTACCCCTGCCTCTGGCCAGAAAGGATGTGCCTCTGACCCGCTTGCCTTTCTGAGGCCGAAAGGACTGCATTTGATAATACGGTGCTTTCTTAGGCTGTGAGGAAACCTGAGGTAAAAAAGTCGACTTCCCAGTTGTTGCTGTGGATACGAGGTCCGAGAGACCGTCCCCGAACAATTCCTCACCCTTATAAGGCAAAACCTCCCTGTGTTTTTTAGAATCTACATCACCTGTCCACTGCCGAGTCCATAATACTCTCCTGGCAGAAACGGACATTGCATTAATTCTAGATGCCAGCAGGCAAATGTCCCTCTGGGCATCCCGGATATATAAGAAGACGTCTTTTATATGTTCCATGGTTAGCAAAATAGTATCCCTGTTGAGGGAATCAATGTTGTCTGACAGGGTATCAGATCATGCTGCTGCAGCACTACACATCCATGCCGAAGCAATAGCAGGTCTCAGTAGAGTACCAGAGTGTGTATACACAGACTTCAGGATAGCTTCCTGCTTTCTATCCACAGGCTCCTTTAGGGCGGCCGTATCCTGAGACGGCAGTGCCACCCTTTTAGATAAGCATGTGAGCGCCTTGTCCACCCTAGGGGATGTTTCCCAACGTAACCTATCTGATGGCGGGAAAGGGTACGCCATCAGTAACCTCTTAGAAATCACTAGTTTCTTATCAGGGGAACTCCACGCTTCTTCACACAAATCATTTAATTCATCAGATGGGGGAAAAGTCACTGGCTGCTTTTTCTCCCCAAACATAATACCCCTCTTGGTGGTAACCGGGTTAACGTCAGAAATGTGCAATACATCTTTCATTGCAGTAATCATGCATCGGATGGCCTTTGTAGACTGTACATTTGTCTCATCCTCATCTACACTGGAGCCAGACTCCGTGTCGACATCTGTGTCTACCATCTGAGCCAGAGGGCGTTTATGAGCCCCTGACGGCCTCTGAGTCGCCTGGGCAGGCGCGGGCTGAGACCCCGGCTGTCCCAAGGCTGCTGCGTCATCGAACCTTTTATGTAAGGAGTTGACACTGTCGGTTAAGACCTTCCACATATCCATCCAATCAGGTGTCGGCCCCGTCGGGGACGACACCACACTAATCTGCCCCTGCTCCGCCTCCACGTAACCCTCCTCATCAAACATGTCGACACAGCCGTGCCGACACACCGCACACACACAGGAAATGCTCTGACTGAGGACAGGACCCCACAAAGTCCTTTGGGGAGACAGAGAGAGAGTATGCCAGCACACACCACAGCGCTATATAACACAGGGATGTACACTATAATAAATGATTTTTCCCAATAGCTGCTTACTTATCTTATTTGCGCCTAAATTTAAGTCCCCCCCCCCCCCTCTTTTTTACCCTTCTTGTATCCAGATACTGCAGGGGAGAGCCTGGGGAGGTGCTTCCAGCGGAGCTGTGAAGGGAAAATGGCGCTGGTGTGCTGAGGAAGAAGGCCCCACCCCCTCAGCGGCGGGCTTCTGTCCCGCGTTTTGTGTGACTTAATGGCGGGGATTTGCACACATATACAGTGCCGGACTGTATTATGTGTATAATTTGTGCCAAAAGGTATTATAATTGCTGCCCAGGGCGCCCCCCCCCCCAGCGCCCTGCACCCTACAGTGACCGGAGTGTGTGGTGTGCTGTGGGAGCAATGGCGCACAGCTGCAGTGCTGTGCGCTACCTTAATGAAGACAGGAGTCTTCAGCCGCCGTTTTCGTCGTTCTCTTCTGTCTCTGCAAGGGGGACGGCGGCGCAGCTCCGGGAACGGACGATCGAGGTCAGGCCCTGTGTTCGAACCCTCTGGAGCTAATGGTGTCCAGTTGCCTAAGAAGCACAAGCTAGCTGCAAGCAGGTAGGTTCGCTTCTCTCCCCTCAGTCCCACGTAGCAGTGAGTCTGTTGCCAGCAGATCTCACTGAAAATAAAAAACCTAACAAATACTTTCTTTATAGTGAACTCAGGAGAGCCCACTAGGAGCACCCAGCTCTGGCCGGGCACAGATTCTAACTGAGGTCTGGAGGAGGGGCATAGAGGGAGGAGCCAGTGCACACCAGATAGTACCTAATCTTTCTTTTACAGTGCCCAGTCTCCTGCGGAGCCCGTCTATTCCCCATGGTCCTTACGGAGTTCCCAGCATCCACTAGGACGTCAGAGAAAGTATATTACCCCTGGTCTGTTCTTTGGCTCCTCAATTTTATTCTTTTTTTTTTTTATACTTCATCAAATCATCTAAGATAGAGATTTATATATACACACACATTATTGTGTAATCCTGTTAGTAAATGCTTCCACCCTCCCCCTTCTTCAACATCTCATGAGTGTCGACTCACTGCTGACCTAACATACCGACTCCGCAAACAGCCGGCTGCCACATTACCACCCCTGCCATGCACTTAGATCTCAGCTCCCAGCCCCATGGCTGAGCCAGCCCCTAGAACAAGCTCTCAGCACTGGGATCCTGTGACAGAAGGGCTGCCATCACTCTGCAGGGGAACCTGAGCCCTACACTGCCAATACACATGTGGGGGCATGCTGGGACTTGCAGTGCACAGCCAGTGACAGGGGCAGGGAACTCACGGTCCATCTTCTCCCTCTCTCTCCTAGACACGTGCCAGCGGACCAGCTCTCTGTGTGCTGTGTTGTACTGTTGAAGCTAGGGTAGATGCTAGAATCAAGTGGGCTAAGGGACCTTTTCCGAAAGGGGGAGGAGTTACGACGCAAGGGGGAGGAGCTAGGCCAGCGGGATAGTTCCTCTACTATCCACGCCACCAACTATTACCTTTAGTAATTAGGTGGTGAGCGAAGCGGAGCGGAGCGAGCCACCGTGCCCGAAGCGTGGCGAGCGAACTTTTCGGGTACCCTGTTCGCCCGTAGCTCCTCCCCCTGGTGACGTAGCTCCTCCCCTCAATACGTCACAAGGTCCCTTCAGCCCCTCGGATATAGAACCAACCGCGAAGCTAGGGCACTTCCGGGCGCCGCGTGATGACGTCACGGGGAGGCGCGCCCGGCGTTGCCATAGAGACCGTTAAAGATTAGCATTTTTATTTTTTTGCAATTACTGTGCAGCGTGATAACAACACAGAAACTAGCGTCACATAATAAATTACTTCAGCCAAGTCAGTCACTCACATCACTGTAATCTGGTATACAGGGGTGTTCTGTCATCAGTATAACAATTTACCACAGGAGGGATGGGAGAATAGGGCCCATTTTAGAAGCCACTGGCTTAATGCACAATTTGCCCTGATATTCATACTAACCAAAGCAAAAATAAATACAAATTAATATTAAACGTTGTTTCATTAAACTGCCATATTATTATTATTATTACTACTACTACTATCATTATTTTTATTATTACTATTATAATTTTTTATTGTTGTTATTATTTTTGTTATTATTATTATTACTACTATTATTATTATTTTATTATTACTATTATAAATATTTATTATTATTGTTATTATTATTATAATTACTGCTACTTTCATTTTTAATATTACTATTATAATTATTATTATTATTATTATTATTATCATCATTATTTTTATTATTACTATTATTATCATTATTCTTTCTTATTACTACTATTATTTTTATTATTACTATTGTAATTCTTATTATTACTAATATAATAATTATTATTATTAATACTGCTATCATTATTGTTGTTAATATTATTAATAATAATAATAATTATAATAATTATAATAATTATTATTATTATTATTATTATAGTAATAATAATAATACTATTTAAACATACTGTAAAAACTAAATGACATAAAATTACACAGGAGCACTGAAAACCATAGTCAAATTATTGCTCTCAGCCTAATTAAATAATCAGCTGCACCTAATTAATTTTATTGCCTACTCTAAAATTATAATTTGATTATAGTTTTCGCTCTGAAAATTTAGGGTAATGTCACAAGGGTGCCTTAAAAGCGATGTGTAAATGCCTTTTTTTAATCGTGGTGCTTAATAATTCCAGATTTAAACTATTCATTTATAGTAAGTCAGAGAGGATGTCACGCCAACGCTTTAATCACTTAGGAGTTTTTTTTTTCTTAACCAACAGCAGCAATTAGGACAAGTGTTCATAGACGCTCGATAGAAATGCTCTGCGATTTAAAAACCTTATATTTTATATTTACTGAACAGCACCTGTTACGCAGAGCACTCATAGTGCTCTTGAGGGGGAGATTTATCAAAACTTGGAAAGTAAATGGAGAGAGATAAAGTACCAACCAGTCAGCGCATTACTGTCATGTTACATAATAAAAAATGGAAAGCGCTAAATGGAGGATAAATAGTTATATAAGAAGAAATGATTGTAAACATTCTCTAACTAAATAATTTATTTACAGGTACCGCATATTTCTGTTAATACTTTATTCATTTTATTTTTCATATACAATCATTTCTTCTTATATAACTATTTATCCTCCATTTAGCGCTTTCCATTTTTTATTATAAAACCATTCCCTAAGAAAGCAGCTTATTCATTTAACAAGCGCAGGTAATTAATTTTTTCATCGACTGTCATGTTACAGGCTGTGTTTGGAAAATGACAGGAGCTGGTTGGTTGGCCCTTTATCTCTCTCTACAAGCTTTGATATATCTCCCCCTTTTTACAAAAAAAAAGAGTGTGTCTTTTCCAGTTGCGGTAAAGGCGCTATAATAATGCAGTTTGAGCATTTGTGGAAATGCGCTGGTGTGTCATTACTCACAGGCTAATAAATCTATAAATATTTTCCGTTTATTGCTTTTGTTTAATGCAATATATTGTATGATATACAAATTACTCTAGATAGATATAGTATATGTATGTATAACTGCAAATATTGCTTACAAAGAAATGTTGTGATCAATGTGTACAATATAAAATATAGATCACAATAATTAGATGGCACTACTGTCTGTTTTGTTCATATGTTTGTAAATCCAGTCATCAGGACACAGAGACATGTGAGTTCACTGCTGTGCTGTTTATTCCATCACCATCTCCAGGCACACACACACTGGACCACCCACTTCCCAGCATCCCCCTGGTCCCAGGGACCATCACTGAAGATTCAGGCTTACACAGATTAGTAAGGGAGTGTCTACAAATATAAGCATTCTAATACACTAACATCACATCCTCTTTTCTTTAAAGATAAGCCCTGTACGCTTCAATGCAACAATTAACAACGTCATATTAAGAACATCATCTAACACGTTTCAATGAGTCTCTCAGGTCTGCGTATTTCCCTTTTGGGTCTTTCATACACAGTCTGTGTTTCATCTACCATGTTGGACCTTTCTAGAATCGTGGTTTGTTCACCATTATGAGGATCATCATACATGTCAGATGAAGGGTATTCTTCAGTCATGTTGTCTTCATTATGGTAAGGTTGAGATCTTAAATCCACCTGATTTCTTCTTACTTTCGTTCCACGCTCTGTACATATAGTATAAGATCTTGGTGCTACTTGTGCTTGCACAATACCTTTCTGCACCCAAATACCTTTCTCGTGATCTCTGAGACAGACTTGGTCACCCGATTTTAGATCAGATAAGCTTTTTGCTCGCCTGTCATGGAACAGTTTCTGTTTCGCCTGTTGACGTTCCTTACTCAATCTGACCAACGCTGAGTTATGTGTATTAAGCAGTTCATCATGTATCTGGAGATTTGCTCTAATCCTCCTTCCCATCAGCATTTGTGCAGGAGAAAGTCCATTCTGTAAAGGTGTACTGCGGTAGATTAAAAGACTTTTGTAGAAATCTTCTTTACCTTCTTGAGCTTTTTTCATGAGACTCTTTACAGTTTTTACTGAACTTTCCACCAACCCATTTGAGCGTGGATAGTGGGGACTTGACGTAGTATGGACAAATTCCCACTCATCAGCAAATTGTCTAAATTCAGCACTGGAAAACTGAGGACCATTGTCAGTGAACACTTCCATAGGAACACCATGCCTTGCAAAGATTGACTTCATGCAATTGATTACGGCTTTACTAGTAGTTGTATGTAGTGTCTTCACCTCAGGGTAGTTAGAGTAATAATCAGTCACGACAATGTACATTTTCCCATTACAATCAAACAAATCTGCGCATACTTTCTGGTACGGCCTCTCTGGCACTGCGTGAGGACTCAGTGGCTCAACTTGTTGTTTTGGTCTATACGTAAGACATAATTCACATGTAGCTGTAGTCTGTGCTATGTCTTGGTTCATTCTTGGCCAATACATAACTTCACGCGCTCTCCGCTTACATTTTTCTTCTCCTAAGTGGCCTTCATGTGTCTTGCACAGCATAGTTTTTCTTAGTCGTGCAGGTATGGCAAACCTATTGCCTTTGTAAATAATACCATCGACAACTGTAAGGTCACTGCGGTACATCCAATAATCATGGATAGACAGCGGGCACGCATGTTTTTCTGCTGGCCAACCTTTTAGAATGATATCTTTCAACACTTTCATTGTGTCATCTGTCTCAGTTTCTTTCCTAATCTGTTCTTGTCTTACAAGAGACACTGGTAGAGAAGCTACGATCAAATCAACATAGGCTTCTATCTCTTCATCCATCAGACTTTTGGAACCTTCACTTTTGTCCACAGCACGAGAAAGTGTATCAGCAATATACATGTATTTGCCGGGACAGTACAGCAAGTGTACATCATATTTCTGTAGTCTGATAAGCATTCGTTGAATTCATATGGGACAGTCATGCAAAGATTTAGTCATGATAGCTATCAATGGCTTGTGGTCAGTTTCCACTGTAAATGTTTGACCATACACAAACTGATGAAATCGCTCACATGCATATGTGATCGCTAGAAGTTCTTTTTCTATCTGAGCATACCTTGTTTCAGCACTTGTCAGTGCTCTTGATGCATAGATTACTGGTTGCCATGTATCCTCATGTTCTTGTAACAGCACTGAGCCTAGGCCAAATTGCGAAGCATCTGCTGAAATTCTTATTCTTTTCGCAGGATCAAAGAATTTTAGCACTGGTTGCTCTGTAATGATCTGTTTCAACTTTTGCCAACTTTCTTCTTGTTCATGTGACCACATCCACTCGTTATCTTTGTCCAACAACCATCTAAGAGAGGCTGTTCGTTCAGAGAGTTGAGAAATAAACTTTCCTAAGTAAGTAATCATTCCTAGGAATCTTCTGACGTCGTCTTTGTTGTTAGGACGTTCCATGTTCACTATGGCTAATATTTTCCTTGGGTCTGGTTTTACACCTTGATACGAGACCACGTTGCCCATAAAGGTAAGTGTATTCACACCAAATTCACATTTGTCCTTGTTTAGCTTTAGATTCACTTTCTTGACAAGTTCCATTACTTGTCTCAATCTAGAATCATGTTCTTCCTTTGTAGATCCCCAGACAATAATGTCATCCATCATTGTTTCAACACCTGGAATATGTTAAAAAATCATGTGTATCTTTTTGTGATATACTTCTGGAGCAGACAAAATTCCATATGGTAGTCTAAGAAATCTGTATCGACCTTCTGGTGTATTAAATGTACAAAGCTTTGAGCTGGCCTCATCTAGCTTCATTTGCCAGAATCCTGAAGATGCGACCAATTTACTGAACCATTTTGCACCTGCAAATTGCGACATGATTTCATCTCTGGTTGGTAGTTTGAAATGTTCTTGTTTAATAGCTTTGTTTAGATCTCTGGGGTCTAGACATATTCTGAGTTGTCCATTTTTCTTTTCAACAATTACTAAGGAGTTTACCCATTCAGTAGGCTCATCAACTTTCTGTATCACACCCAAGGCTTCCATGCGATTTAACTCTTGTTTCAGTTTTTCTCTCAGCGCAAACGGCACTTTTCTACAGGGGTATATCACTGAAGAAACTTGCGTGTCTATATTTATTTTATGCTCTCCAGGCAAACAACCTAGACCTTCAAACAAGTCTCTGTATTCTGTAAACATCGATTTGCAGTCATCTTGTACTTGTGAGGTCACCATAAAAACTTTCTGTAGCAAGCTTAGTTTCTCACAGGAACTTAATCCTAGAATCGGTAGCACATTTTTATCCACAATCAGTAGAGATGTTTTAAACTGTTGTCCCTTATATTTCAGTGTCACTAAGCATGTACCTTTCACAGGAATTTCCTCCCCAGTGTACCCTGTAACTTTCACTTTGGCTGGATGAATTTTAGGTTTTACTCTAAAAGTCTTATAGTCTTGAAATGATATTAAATTCACCTGCACGCCAGTATCAAGCTTAAAGGGAATGACAATCTCGTTCACCGTTAAAAGGGACAATCCATTCTTTCTTATCTGCTCTGCAAAGTTCAATGCAATCCACAAAGAATTCATCTGTTTGTTTAACTGCATGCACTTTGGTTGTTTTACTTTTAATTTTACAGCATTTGGCAAAGTGATTAAGTCTACCACATTTCATGCAGGTTTTACCATAAACAGGGCACATTTTAGGATTGTGAGCATTTCCACATCTACTACACATTTCCTTATTAGACTGTGGCTTAGACTGCTTCATTCTTGAGAATGGAGGTATGCTTTGCTCTGTTTTCTGCACTACATATACAGCAGCATCAGCGTCCTTGTGTAACATTTTGGCTTGAAATCAAGTTATTTCTGCAGATCTGCACATAGTCACTGCCTTTTCTAGTGTTAGGTATTGCTCTATCAGCAGTCTCTCTCTGAGTCCATTATCAGGGATTCCACAGACAATACGATCTCTAATCAGTGAATCCTTTAAATCACCAAACTCACAGGTTTTACTGAGTGATTGCAGCTCTGTAACATACTGATCAAATACATCTACAGACTTCTGATCACATGTGAAAAACTTATATCTTTCATATGTCACATTTTTCCTTGGCACAAAGTAATCTTCAAACTTTTGCATTATAGAAGATAGCACCATATTCTGCCCCTCAGCAAACTGAAAACTATTATAAATGTCCAGCACATCCTCTCCTATCACATGCAGGAAAATGGATGCCTTCGTTTTGTCAGCCTCTGAATCAGCTCCACATGCAGCAAGATATATATTAAACCTTTGCTTAAATCTTTTCCAGTTTTCAGACAAGTTACCAGACATCAGCATGCCGGTTGGAGGAGCTAGTTTATCCATGGTTACTCACTGTTTGAAGATAGGAGCACACGGTAGGCTTTGCAGACACTGAGTATCACAGCCTTACAGACTTCTGCAGGATTCTTTCACACTCTGAGAGCATTAACAGTCCAAGTTAAACTTCTTCTGACACCATGGGGTATATTTACTAAGATTCGTGTTTTTGCCGTTTTGAAGGGTGTTTGAACTCGAATGGTATCGGATGCATTTTACTGCAACTTTTTGAATCCTGATACGATCATTCACTAAGCCTCCGACTTTTCCAAATTCGTATTTTCCGATGTCGATGTGATTAGTAATGTTAGGCAGTGTTTTACGGGAATGATGAGTAAAACACTGCCTGACAAAACACAAGGAATCCTGGCCGGATCTGTGAGATCCGTGCAGGGCTTCATTGTGTACCTTAAAAAGGTGTTTAACGTCGTAAAAAAGCAGAAAAAAATTGCGTGGGGTCCCCACTCCTAAGCACAACCAGCCTCGGCTCTTTGAGCCGGTCCTGGTTGACAAAATATGGGGAAAATAAAAATAATGACAGGGGTTCCCCCATATTTCATCAACCAGCACCGGGCTCTGTGCCTGGTCCTGGTTCCAAAAATATGGGGGTCAAAAAGCGTAGGGGTCCCCCATATTTTTGAAACCAGCACCGGGCTCCACTAGCCAGGTACATAATGCCACAGCCGGGGGACACTTTTATACTGGTCCCTGCGGCCCTGGCATTACATACCCAACTAGTCACCCCTGGCCGGGGTACCCTGGAGGAGTGGGAACCCCTTAAATCAAGGGTCCCCCCCTCCAGCCACCCAAGGGCCAGGTGTGAAGCCCGAGGCTGTCCCCCCATCCAAGGGCGGCGGATGGGGGGCTGATAGCCATGTGTAAAAAATGTGAATATTGTTTTTAGTAGCAGTACTACAAGTCCCAGCAAGCCTCTCCCGCAAGCTGGTACTTGGAGAACCACAAGTACCAGCATACGGTTGAAAACCTGGCCCGCTGGTACCTGTAGTACTACTACTAAAAAAATACCCTAAAAAAACAGGACACACACACCGTGAAAGTATAAGTTTATTACATACATGCACACCTCCATACATACATACTTACCTATGTTCCCACGAGGCTCGGTCCTCTTCTCCATGTAGAATCCTTGGGGGACCTGTGAAAAAAATTATACTCACATAATCCAGTGTAGATTCTGTCCTTTGTATAATCCACGTACTTGGCAAAAAAAAACAAAACGGAAACCCGACCACGCACTGAAAGGGGTCCCATGTTTACACATGGGACCCTTTTCCCCGACTGCCAGGACCCCCCCTGACTCCTGTCAAAGAGGGTCCCTTCAGCCAATCAGGGAGCACCACGTCGTGGCACTCTCCTGATTGGCTGTGTGCTCTTGTAGTGTCTGTGAGGCAGCACACGGCACAGATACAATGTAGCGCCTATGCGCTCCATTGTAGCCAATGGTGGGAACTTTGCGGTCAGCGGTGAGGTTACTTTCGGTCAACCGCTGACCGCAAAGTTCCCACCATTGGCTACAATGGAGCGCATAGGCGCTACATTGTATCTGTGCCGTGTGCTGCCTCACAGACACTACAGGAGCACACAGCCAATCAGGAGAGTGCCACGACGTGGCGCTCCCTGATTGGCTGAAGGGACCCTCTTTGACAGGAGTCGGGGGGGGTCCTGGCAGTCGGGGAAAGGGGTCCCATGTGTAAACATGGGACCCCTTTCAGTGCGTTGTCGGGTTTCTGTTTTTTTTTTGTTTTGCCAAGTACGTGGATTATACTTTGGACACAATCTACACTGGATTATGTGAGTATAATTTTTTTCACAGGTCCCCCAAGGATTCTACATGGAGAAGAGGACCGAGCCTCATGGGAACATAGGTAAGTATGTATGTATGGAGGTGTGCATGTATGTAATAAACTTATACTTTCACGGTGTGTGTGTCCTGTTTTTTTGGGGGTATTTTTTTAGTAGAAGTACTACAGGTACCAGCGGGCCAGGCTTTCAACCGCATGCTGGTACTTGTGGTTCTCCAAGTAACAGCTTGCGGGGGAGGCTTGCTGGGACTTGTAGTACTGCTACTAAAAACAATATGCACATTTTTTACACATGGCTATCAGCCCCCCATCCGCAGCCCTTGGATGGGGGGGACAGCCTCGGGCTTCACCCCTGGCCCTTGGGTGGCTGGAGGGGGGGACCCCTTGATTTAAGGGGTTCCCACTCCTCCAGGGTACCCCGGCCAGGGGTGAATAGTTGGGTATGTAATGCCAGGGCTGCAGGGACCAGTATAAAAGTGTCCCCCGGCTGTGGCATTATGTACCTGGCTAGTGGAGCCCAGTGCTGGTTTCAAAAATATGGGGGACCCCTACGCTTTTTGTCCCCTGTATTTTTGGAACCAGGACCAAGTGCAGAGCCCAGTGCTGGTTGATGAAATATGGGGGAACCCCTGTCATTTTTTCCCCCATATTTTGACAACCAGGACCTGCTCAAAGAGCCCGAGGCTGGTTATGCTTAGGAGGGGGGACCCCACACAATTTTTTTTTTATGTTTTAACACTAAACAGACCCTTTCCCATAGATAACCATGCACAGATCTCACTGATCCGTGCATGGTTATCCAAACTCAACTGGAAAAAGCAGGTCTATTTTTTTGCTGCTTTTTTTAACGAATCGAAAAAAAATACACCCGCACTTGAGCACTCAGAGACTAACACCCAAATACGAATGAATAGTGAATGCTCGTATTGTATGAAATAACAGCCGTGTTTGACCGATGGTCTATTCATTCGTATTTCTGAACTTTGCTAATCAAACCATTACGAATAGCCCAAACACTGCCGAGATTGGTGCTTAGTGAATTCCCGGATTGGGACTTAGAAAAAAAAACACAAATCGGACAAACTCGAATTCTTAGTAAATTTTGGCCCATGTTTTGTTCATATGTTTGTAAATCCAGTCATCAGGACACAGAGACATGTGAGTTCACTGCTGTGCTGTTTATTCAATCACCAACTCCAGGCACACTGCACACTGGACCACCCACTTCCCAGCATCCCCCTGGTCCCAGGGACCATCACTGAAGATTCAGGCTTACACATGTTAGTAAGGGAGTGTGTACAAATATTAATCATTCTAATACACTAACATCACACTGTCTTTGTAAAATTAGTTCCTCTGAGCAATATCAGACATCCATGCGAGTGAGCTGCGGGCAAACTCTAGTTTATAAATATATATAATTTTCTCTAAAAAACTCTCTAAAATCTTTATATAGGAGCTTAAATGATGTGAATCAGGAGCCCATAACACTAGGGTGGAGAAATAATATATACTACAGTATATATATATATATATATATATATATGTTTGATATGATTTTGCAGACTATATTATGATGAATAACGTGAGCAGACAATTCCAATCTTTTCCTGGGCATAAGGTAGAAGATAGACGGACAATCCTACCATGGAGCAGGGTCAGAAACCAGCCAGGCCAGTCACAGGGGAGTTGGGCCTTGCATCACTATGGATGGAGATGTGGTCTAAGGGTGCCACCATAGTCATAGATGCACGCGCCAGTATATAGTCACTGCCGCCAGTTCAACTATTCATTTTGGGCAGCCCTGGTCTCTTCCTGCTGGCCCTGACCTAGGCAGCAGTGACATGCGGTGGGGTGAGGCAGGTGAGGCAGAGCCTTTACTGTCATATTTACGTTTGTACTAGAGTTTTGTTTGTATAAAGTATATGAAAAATTCAAAGAATATGTGTGAAATATCTTCTGTGCATTATTCTATTCATTTTTATAACCAAAACTCTGGAGTAAAAAGTCTATGGCAGGTGA